>NW_026717623.1:0-14258 GCF_029784015.1 Lycium ferocissimum | reverse complement strand
CCTCTTTTAATCCTCAATATTCACTTTTCACCTATGGATATGACTACTTTCCGTCCTAGACTTCCAGATTTCCAATGGTGAGGAACACACCTTGATCGCCGTTACTTGTAAATACTTGGTTATCGACCTTTGGATTTCTGCTCTCATTTTACCTCGTTCCTCATCCTTTCTATAACCAAGTCTTTCACAGTCCCATTACTTATAGTACTCGTATCCTTGGTTACATGTGTCGTGATCTATCACTACCCTGTCATCACGCTTTCTTCTTATTTCCTTCTTCCAATTACCCTTTCTTTTCTTACACTCGCTATCATTTCCGTTATTATATAACCCTTATTCCAATCTTCCCCTATGAACTTGATAAGCCTTCCTTATTCGTTCTATAGCTCGCTTTTCCATTTCACACTTGCCTTTATACTCTAGCTACCTAGATCACATCATAGCTTTGGCCACCTTCTCACTAGACTTTACTTATTCTCATAACAATACTCATTACGTTCACACTATATCTTATTCGTAATCAATCCTATAATATAACACTTCTTACCCCTTTACCCCTTTCTGATCAGCTTCATCCTTACTATCTCACAAGCTGTCTTATCAATACATTCATATCCGTCACAATTCTTTTCCTCTGTACTCTTGTCTTAATCATACTATTACTTCTTTTAACTATAAGCTCGTCATAATTCATCCCTGCTTATCAATTCAATCAGTTAACTTATTCCTCAAGATCAGCCTTACTCATGGCTTAATCAAATCTTATCATTACTATTGGCACGACCTTTCAAGGCATATCACGAACCTATATCCTATTCCCTTTTCATTTCTAAGAAAATTTTGGCAGAGTTTCCTCTGTAATTGTTACTATCTCAAAACCTGCACTGTTATACCCCGTACTTTGTACGTTGGAATATTCTAAGTTGGTTGCGACAAGTTATGGACAAGACTTTTAATTTTTGGGTTTTTGTTGATTTTTGTTTCAATGCACAAGTTGCATATTCATCTTTTCATTGGTATGGAGTGTTAAGGGCAAAATTGGAATAAGGAAAATTAGAGAATAAAAATTGGAAGATTATTTCATGAAGTAGCCAAAAATGGCCAAGTGGCCGTGGGCCCCACCTAAGGGTGGCCAATAATTTCAAGACATGGAATGGTACATGTGTTCATTTTACATTTGTAAGGGCCAAACATATATTATGGATGACCAAGTCAAATTATTCATCTTTTATAATTTAAAGAAAGGTCTAGAAAATTGGAGAAAAATGAAGGCACATGACCGGCCATGTGCTTGTGTGTATACATATATATATATGTGATGAATAACATGGGACATAACTCACCATTTCATCTCCTAGAAATTTCAAGAAAAATGAAGAAAAAAGAAGAAGGAGAGGACGGCCAAGAGGGCTGGCCGAACTGCCCCATGGAGTTGATCATGGAAAAATTATTTTTCTTCTAGTTTTCTACTAATTGGAAGGCCCTCTACGACGTGGAGTAGTTGTTGGAACAAGAGAATCGCTCGTTGTCGCAACTCGCCAATTCTAGCCGTGGGAGAACATGGATGGAAAAAGGTGAGATTCAATCTTCTTACATGTTTTATGGGTGATTTGTGCATGTTGTGATATGTAGAAGTGAATGAAGTTCATGAAATTGTGATGTTGAAGTTGTAGCCGTGTGGTGTAGTTTGGCCGTGCATGTGTAGTGTTGAATGGAAGTGAAGAACTAAATTTATTTAGTATGTTTGGATTGTTGTGTTGTGGATTCTATGATGCTAATGGAAGTTTAATGGCTCAAATTGAAGTTATAGTTGTTTGTGGCTTGCTATGGAGTTTTTATATAGTTTCTTAAATTTATAGAAGTAATGGATTCTTAATGTAGTTCATGAATTTGGAAGGAAGAAAATGTATTGTTGTTGTTCTTATGGAAATTTGAGGTTTCGGGTGGAGTAGAGCATTAATCGGATTGTTTGAAATATTGTGCGGATTGTTGGAAATGTTCTTGAATCGTGTTTGAATGGTTTTGGATTGGTATTTGAATATGCGATCGTTGATATTAGTTTGAATGTATGAAGTTGAATTGAATATGCATGAATGTCGTCAAATTATGTAGAAAGGAGTTATTAATGTTAGAATGCGTTCGGAATTACTTATGGATATTGTTATTATGATTGTTGGTATGGTTGTTGTTGATATTGGCCGAGTTGAATTCTCGGGGTTGTTGGATTTATAGGGGAGATGCTGCCGGAATTTCTGTAAATAAGTGACGGCTTGGAGTCAGATTCTTAAATGTGTATTACTAATGGTTGACGCCTAATGACGTTATTGTAGATTGTTGGAAGCTCGAGCCTTAAGGTTGACTAGCGTAAGAAGCGAACGAGGTATGTAAAGCTTACCTTTCCTTCTCTTGACATGTCTTAGATATGGCTAAGTTATGGCGTATTATGAGCTTCGGGGGTAATTCTATTCGTAAAGTCCGAGCATGGTTATGATTCATAGTTGCTTCTTGATGTTGGCATCCTAATGTGGTCAAGCTATGGTTTATATGTCTTTGTATGATTGGTTTTCAAATGTTGCATAAAAAGTTTTGTTTTCAAAAGAGTTTTGTAACTACGAATGTCCGTAACTTTCACAGACAGAACCGGATGGCTTTGATATGTTCGCAAATGATCCTATAACGTATAATGACTTTAATTTTCATAGGCGGGCCCGGATTGGGTTGACGCTCGTCCGTGGGTCCCGCGACCTTTCTATGTTTGGTTTTAACGACCTATTTTTGAAAGAACTTAATATGACTTTCGTCCCGACCCCCGAGTATGATTACTTATTTATCTGTTAAGTCTGAAACAAGGATTTTATGTATGTGATTTTGATACGTGACTCTGATTTCTGAAGTTCGGTTTGATATGTTCCCGAGTGACATTCGGAAGAAAATCTGATTTGACTATCATCTTGGGTTGTAAATAATAGTTCGCTTTGATTATGCTATTGGGTCTTTGTAAGTGTTTTGCATTGCATATGATTTCCCACAATTCTGCTCGTGCATTTTGTTATTACCTCTTTCGCCGAGTCCCGGGCCGGTATGTGTGATATTGACCGCTGGGTTCTTGGCCGCGGTATGTGTATATGTGATATTGCCGCTGGGTTCTTGGCCGCGGTATGTGTATATGTGATATTGCCGCTGGGTTCTTGGCCGCGGTATGTGTATATGTGATATTGCCGCTGGGTACTTGACCGCGGTGTGTATATGTGGTATGTGATATGTGATAATATGATGATATGATCTTATTTGCCGAGTCCCTCACTAGAGGGCCGGGACACGATATGTGTGCATATGATATGTGATTTTGACAGTCTGGATTATAATTAGTCGGTTAATGTCAGCTCATATGATTTGTTCTATATATATGAGACAGAAACGTTTTACAAAAGAAAGCTAAGCATTTTGGCATTCGGATTATCACATTTGTCTTCGGTACCGCTTATGTATGATTTGTACTTCAGGTGCAAGCACTTTGGTATTCTGGATTTTTATGCTCATTTTCTGCACTCCTTACTTTGGTTATGACCTCGTTTTCTGTATGCCATGCTTTACATGCTCAGTACATATTCCGTACTGACCCCCTTTCTTCGGGGGCTGCGTTTCATGCCGCGCGGCAGTACCCGCGGATGAGTAGATGATGTTAGCGGAAGACGTTCCTGGATTGGCGAGCTCCATTTCCTCCGGAGTGCTGCCGAGTCTGAGTGCTTTTGTATGGTATCTGAGATGTTGGTAGAGACTTTGCAGACAGTGTCGTGTGTGTGATATGTCAGTTTTGTACGCGGCTATGTAAGCCGATGTAGTATCATGCATCATGTTACGAACTACATATGTTTACAGATTTCGTACGATGCTAGTTTTATTTGATTTGACAAAGATGAAAGGCATGTCTGTTTCAAAAAAAAATTTCATTATGTACTTATGTCATGTTCTGCGGGCCCAGTATGATTATGAGTATTACGAGAGTCAGCGGGTTCGTTCGGCCTTAAGTAAGGGCCGGGTACCCATCACACCCTGTCGGAAATTAGGGTGTGACATGCACGCAGGAAATACCAATAATGCCTCACAGGGCTAGCATACATATATACATATCGCATCATATCACAGCCAAACAGGATTCCCAATATCAACAACGATACAAAAATGATGAACATACCTCGTATGCCCAACTCAAACTGCACCTGTTACACTTTCTTATTTACTTTCCCTTTTAATCTTCAACTTGTATTTCAATCGCACTTCAATATTCCACCCAACATATATCTTTCATACCTTTGCTTACCTGCGTGCTTTGTAGCCTCCAATATCGTCAATCACTTTCTTCTATCGATGCCATTCTTCTGCTGAAATCAAGGTTAGTAGAAAGAATCTCATTCCCTATGACTTGGCTCTATGGCACGATCTTAGATGTGAAAGAAGAGTAACCACCCTAGATGCCCCGTAGCCTCCTGTTTATAAATGTGGCGCGCTTCACACCATAAACAGGACTCTACTGGACACGACTTTGCAGACAACCCCTAGGACGAACTGCTCTGATACCAATTTGTCACACCCTAACTTATTAGGGCGTGATGGGCACCCGACCCTTACTTAGGGCCGAGCGAACCCGCTGACTCTCGTGATACTCATAATCATACTGGGCCCTTAAATCATGACATGAATGCATAATGTAAGCTTCTCAGAAAAACATGCTTTTCGTTCTTCTCAAATCAAGAAAAATCTGTATACATATGAAACTTGTAACACAATGCATAATAATACATCGGCTTACAGAGCCGCTTACAAAACTGACATATACTATACGTGACTCTGTCTGCAAAGTCTCTAACATAGAACATGATGCCACAACATAAATACTCTGACTCGGCAGCACTCCGGAGGAAATGGAGCTCGCCAATCCAGCTGGAATATCTTCTGCTAACGTCCTCTACTCATCTGTAGGTACGTGCGTGGCATGATGTCACGACCCAACCCCGTAGGCCATGACTAGTGTCCGAATTGGACACCCATACGCACCTGACACTCAGAATTAGCATACTAAACTTGCATAAATATAAATGATCACATATAGTCTCAGATTAACGCATAATAGCCAACATATGTCACAAAAGCCGGCGAGGCTGTCGTAATGTACATAGCATATCAAAATACGCATATGCAGCCGACGAGGCTGCCACGGCGGATAGGACCGTCCAAACATAAAACGTACGAACATATCTGTACAGGAACAACCATAACCCACATACATGTCTACCTAAAATGTACAATCAATCATATGATGGGACAGCCCTGTCGTACTCCCCGAATGAATATATACATATGCAACGGAAAAGTATATATACCAAAATATAGGCTCCGGACGAAGGAGCGCTCCCGCATAGCGAATAGTGTGTCCTAGGCGGGTGGATCACCAAGCCGAGCGTCCGTACTCGCGGGCATGAAACGTGCCCCCCGAAGAAAGGGGGTCGACGAATATGTACCGAGTATGCAAAGCAAGGAATACGAATAGATTCATAATCGAAACAAAGGATGCGGAAAATAAATACAATATGCAAAATGTCAAATATTTACTTTTAAAAAAAAAAAGCAAATCATGCATAGGCTCTTAGTGGTCGTTTGGTTCAAGGTATAAGGTGGGTTATCCCAGCGCTAATTTTTATACCACGTTTAGTATAAGGTATAAAATAATCCCGGAATAAATTTATACCTTATACCAAATGTGGTATAAAAATTAGCGCTGGAATAGCCCACCTTATACCTTCTTAACCCACTTATACTGGGATTATTTTATACCATCTTTTAGATGGTATAAAATAATCCCACTATATGGAATAAATTAGTCCCAGGATTATAATCCCGGGACTATTTCGACTAGCAACCAAACGACCCCTTAGAATATGGTCGCCCTCCGACATTGGCGCCATAACACATCATACTCCAGAAGATTTCATATCTCCAAACCCGACATATCACATAACACATCATAACGCCATAACACATCATAACGCCAAATATACTCGGAACCCGGCCCTCTAGCGAGGCTCGGCGAACTGGACACATCATACTCCGGAATATATCATAGTGCGCACGAACATAACCGACCCGGGACTCGGCGAAGGATGTAATAATCATATGCACGAGCAGAGTCGTGAGTAACCATATGCACAAAATAATTATCATAAACTTGATAAGTAAATAAGTAATCCATACTCGGAAGTTAAGGTGACAATCATACTAAGTCCTTTCCGAAAGTCGCTAGAAATGAACATAGAAAAGTCTCGGGGCCCACGGACGGGTATCAACCCCACCCGAGCCCGCCTATGAAAGTTGGGGAATGTTATATCTTATGGAACCTCCTATGAGCGATTCGAGGCGATCCGAGCTCGTCTACGAAAGTTACGAGCGTTCGTAGTTTCGGAATCTTTTTAAGAGCAAAATACTTTACATAGCTTTAGAAATTCAATCATATGAAGACATAAGTACCCTAACTTTACCATATTAAGAGAGTAGGTCTATGGAGGCGAATAAAAGTCGTATACAAGCTCGGATCGTAAGAGTGGAGTTTCCCCGAGGTTCATATCATAACCTACTTAACACTAGGACATGCCAAAAGAACGAAAGAATAGGCTTCACATACCTCGTCCTCTCTCACGCTAAGTCAAGCCTCAAGTCTCGGGCACTCCAAGATCTACATAACGCCAATAGATATCCAACATTAGCTAAGCATTTAGGCATTCAATTCCAAACAAACACCAAATTCTACAAATTTGGGCAAGCATCTCCCTATAAATATAACAACCCCGAGAATTCCACTGGGCCAAATTCATCAACAACCATACCAACAACCAAACTACAACATCAATAATCAATTCAAAATGCATTTTAACATTAGTAGCTCCTTTTACATAATTCAACAACATTCACAATATTCCAATATACTCACTCCAACTACTTACCTTCAAACCAACATCAACATTTACATATTCGATTACTAGTTCGAAACCATTCAAACAATATTCAAGAACACTTTAAACAATTCACACAATTTTCCAAACAACCCAAACAACACTCCAACTCACCCGAATTCCTCCCCAAACCCGAGAACAACATAATCCACATCCTTCTCTCCCAAATTCATGAATTACACTAACAATTCTCACTTTAACAATGTCATTCTCATAAATGCAAAAATTACATTAAAAGCACATCAACTTCCAAATCAGCCCGTAACCATTACAACATCAATTTGAATCATTAAACTTGCATTTTTCATCATAGAATCCATAACGACGACAACTAAAATACTAACAACAATTTGTTCACTCCCAACTACACAAGGGGGACCCTATTCGGCCAACACCCCTCTATACCAACTTCATGATTTTCATTCTTCTCTTCACACTACAACAATCAAAACATGCTAACTAGAATTAATTCACTACTTTTAGCACAACACACACATGCACGGCCAAACACCATGCACACGGCCCAACTTCACATGCAAAGTTTTCATGAATTTCATCCATTTTAGCATACTACAACACATATAAACCATCCATAACACATAAAAACAAGATTAAAACTCACCTTTCTTCACAACTTCACAACTTGCCTAAGGTGGTGAATAATGAAAACGAGTAGTCTATCGCTTCCAACAACAACTCCGCGTTAATAAGCACCCTCCAATTAGTAGGTTTGCTTGAAGAAACAATTTTTTTCTTGATCAATTTCGGTCTTCAAATTCTTGCTCTATGGCCGAAACCTCTCTTTCTCTTCTCCAAGTTTTCTTGATTTTTCTAGAAGTGTAAATGGTGAATAAGATGACTAAGTCATCTTTTTAATTTCATATATTGGCCATCCATGTGGCCATGGCCCACACCAAGGTGGCCGGCCACATGGTCCCTTATTTTTTTTTTTTTTGTTCTTTATGAAATAAAATACTTTCCAAAAATAGAATACTTTCCAAAAATAGCTTTTGACCCCAAATGTTTCCTTAATATTTCCATGCCAATAAATCATACACAACTTAAGCTTTTAAAATAAACAAAAGTCTCTACTTCGTATCTCGGAATGTTCTTGTCCTCAACTTATCGTAATTCACTCATATTGTCCCGTTGTTCAAAATACGGGATATAACACATGAAACGCAGCCCCCGAAGAAAGGGGGTCAGTACGGAATATGTACTGAGCATGTAAAGCATGAAATACAAGAACAGGATTATACTGACATAAAGAGTGTCGAAAACTCGTACAATAACCAGAAAACCATAAGGCTTGCCTTTGAAACATAACCCATGCATATCAATATCATGTCCAATTCATTATGAGACTTAGATACATAAGTGCATAATCATCTTGTACATATGCATACATAACGTGTCCGGCCCTCCCGTGAGGGACTCGGTAGATAAAATCATCGTATTATCATGTCCTCATCTCATCATGTCATCATATACATATATACCGTACCCGGCCCTCTAGTGAGGGACTCGGTGAAATAATCATATATATACCGTACCCGGACCTCTAGTGAGGGACTCGGTGAATGAGATCATATCATCATACATATACCGTACCCGCCCTCAGCGAGGGACCTCGGGATAACGTACCCGCCCTTTTCGGACCCTATGGAGAGATCCTGTCTCCATCATGTATATCATACTCGGCCCATCCTGTGGGCTGGCGCCATCATCATATCATCATATACCGTACCCGGCCCTCTAGTGAGGGACTCGGTGAATGAGATCATATCATCATACATATACCGTACCCGGCTCTCTAGTGAGGGACTCGATGGATAACGTACCTGGCCCTTTCGGGACTTGGTGGAGAAGATCCTGTCTCCATCATGTATATCATACTCGGCCCATCCTGTGGCCTAGCACCATCATCATATCATCATATACCGTACCTGGCCCTCTAGTGAGGGACTCGGTGAACCATACAGTGAAACTGCGCACGAATACATACCCGGCCCGGACTCCTGAAAGATGTAATAACAAAAGACGCACGAGCAGTAGTGAGAAGCCATATGCACATAAAACATTTTCAAAGACTCAATGAAATAATCTAAACGAACTGTCATTTGAAGGTCGGGACAATAGTTATTGTCACACCCCGACCTTACTAGGGTGTGATGGGCACCCGACCCTCCTCAGAGTCGAGCGAACCCTTAGACATTCGCGTAATAAAACCTGCCATTTCGAAAACTTCTTAAAACATGGAACTTTTCAAACAACAATCATTATCTGAAAATACATATTCTTTTAACATTTACAAATTATTCGCACTTCCCGACGCACTATCCACAGGACACTGTCTGCAAAGTCTCTAGAATGTACAAATGCTACGACACGCACTCGACCCGGCAACACTCCGAACCGAGACGGAGCTCGCCAATCCCACCGGAATGCCTCCTAGCAAAGTCTTTCACTCGTCCGGGTGTACCGCGTGGCATGCAACGCAGCCCCCGAAGAAGGAGGGTCGCACCGAATATGTACCGAGTATGTAAAGCGATAACCAATAATAACCATAGCTCAATTAGAGGGAAGAAATCACAATCACGCTCATTACCTGCAGCCTTCGCTTAAGAGAAAACATAGATAAATGCACAGAGTCTCAACAAGCTTTAAGTAAATAATCGCAATCCAACTAACGAATCCAGAGTAAGTAATGTAATACATCACATGCGCCGCTTCCGGCAAAATAATGATAGCCCCTTCGGGCAGCCGCTTCCGCCGATATCAATAATGGCTCCCTTCGGCAACCGCTTCCGGCTCAATATCAATAATGGCCCTTCGGCGCCCGCTTTCCGCATAATAATAATAACGGCCCTTTCGGGCATATTAGTAATGATAAAAGTAGTAAGTGAAATGAAATAGTAAAATCTCGCACCCCTTTCGGAGTGGTTTTGGAAAAAGTAGCTCACTCGCACATAAGCCGAGGCCATAGTACTCCCGTACGTGAACCGAGGCCATAGCACACTCAAAGGGGATCGACCGAGGCCACACCGCCGACACGGACCGAGGCCATAGCACACTGTGCATGTCGAGGCCACCGCACCCCCTTCGAGTGGTTTTAGAAAGTATAAATATTAAAATCTCACACCCCCATCGAGTGGTTTTAGAAAAATCAATTTTGTGTTTCTTTATACAAACTAGTTCTTTAAAAAATCATCGTTGAACCACAAACGCGTTTCCGTTACCATTTCTTGGAAAACCGAGGAAATAATTATACTAGGAACATTGTCACACCACCACGTGCATTGTAGAACATAATGAGGTAGTCGGGTCCTACTCTTGCAAGTTTTAAAGGTTTAGGGAGTTCTTCCATCATTTCACACAATTTCTAATTCAATTCTACTGAATGAATAGTAGTTAATTTCAATCTCGAATTTCTAAGAAAGGAATTGTCCCCGAGGCCCATATTCAAGCCTACTACGTCTAAGACATGCCAAAGAAAGAAAGTGAAGCTTACATACCTTCTCCGCCTCTTACGCTACTCCAAATCCTGCCCAAGTTCGCCAAAATCGCAATTTGGTCGCATTTACCACGCTTACTATTCACGAGGCTTTAAAATTCCAATCTTGAATTTGTTTTGTCCGCCGAAATTTCGGCAAAGATTTCCCCTATACATATAGCGTCCCGAGAATATGGCTCGGCCCAAAACACAACACCAACAACCATTTCAACAACCAACCCAACAACAATAGCAATAACATCAACGATCGAATTGGAACGCATTCTAACATAAACTCGTCTTCTTCTCTACATAACATATCAACTTCTATTCCAACTTCACATTTTCAATTCAATACTAACATTCTCATATTCATCCACTAATCAAGATCACTTCAATACAATTCGGAAACATTTCATATCATTTTACAAAATATTCACCAAATATACAAAATATACAAGTTTTCCACCAAAACCTTAATTCATCCGAAACTTCTAATCTTCAACATACATATTCATAACATGTTTCCATCTTCCAATTCCATCAACAATCATCATAATTTGTATCTTAACAATTCATTTCCAAAATTATACAAATTTCCCATAACTTCACTAATTTTCCTACAACAACTTTACAACAAATTCTCAAGCCAACAAGAATCATTAACCTTCTATTTACATCACAAAACCATAACAACACAACTAATACACTAAATAAAATGAATCTCTCTCTTCCAATTTTCCATGCCACACTACATACACATAGCACACCACACGGCTTGCACACACCACACAATATTTCTATGATTTTCATTGAGTTCTACATACTACAACATATATAACTCTTCCATAACACATAAAAGAAACGAGAATTCTTACCTTTTCTTCAACTTCCCACTTGCCACAAAAATGATTTTCTTGCTCAAATAACTATACCATATTGAAGAGAGTCTTGAACATGATAAGAATTCAAGAAGAGAGGAATTTTTGGATCAAAATTGATGGCTTGAATTTTTTTTTTTTTTTCTCTTTCTTGGCCGTCCCTCTCTCTTTCTCTTGCTTCTTTCTTTCTTCTTTTTTTTTTTTCTCTTCTCCAACTCTTAAATAATGAATAACTAGCCATTTTTCTTATTTATACTTTAGTCCCTTCCAATTATAAATTTTCCACATGTCCCCTTCTTATTTTTCTCTAGAGTATTCTTTCTTTTTTCTTGAATTTTCTCAAAATTCTACAAAGAAGACAAAGTGTCTTCTTCAACAAGCTTTGGTCCATGAAATTTTCATAATTTACAATTAGCCCCTATTAATAAAAAAAAATGTGGCACACCATTTGGCCAACATGGTAATCTTCAAGGATTCTCAAGACTTTTGTGAAATTACCATTCTACCCCTAGCCTTCCACAAAATTACCATGAACTCCTTGCGAATTTTCGTTTTTTGCCCTTAACCTTTTCCAATATTTCCTCAATAATAATGTTCATAAATAATATTCTCCAACAACTTGTTCGCCAAAATAATTTGGAAATAGTCTTACCTTTAACTTTTCGCAATTATTCCGAATTATCCGAGCGTACATAGTACGGGCCATAACATCCTCCCCCCCTTTAGAACATTCATCCTCGAATGTTCAACTCACCTCATGGGGTGTCGTAATACTTCGGGAGGGTCCCTATCATAGTTATTCTTTTCTTCATGCCCATTCCTTATCTTTCGCCTTATTTCCTTCCATGCATTTTCGATAGGCCGACATGTTTCGAACTCCGATCCCGAGCTAATGAATTTCCTCTAGAGCCCAAAAATGTCGCGAGTCCTTTCTAAATCTCGATATAATATGTTCTCCCCCCCTTAAGGGGGGCCCTTGTATGCCAACATGTCCGTTTATGAAGTCTTTGTTTATACCTTACTCAATTGGTGCCTTCCATATCACAGCATTCTGGCCGGGACACACGTATCCACTAATGCAATTATATATATAAGGTATCATACACATTCATGTACATATAAATAATTACTATCAACTAGTCCACGAAATACTTTCAAACACTGTTCAAGCCTATTCTACCCCCTGAGCTACGATGCACTTTCTGTCTCTTCGCTAGTCTGGCCTGCCTCGTCCCACGTGACCTTCTATGGCCTCCAACCGTCCCGTATACTATAGTTTTCCTTAAGTTACTCTAACTTCTCATTTGTCTCTTATGTCAGAATATGTGAAAATTTTGGCATACTTCCCAGGGGGTCACCCATCCCCGGAATTGCTCCCACCTCGAGCACGTTTAACCTCGAAACTTTGATGGAACTCGATGCCTTTAATGTCGATATAATCGCGTACGCTTTCATATGGCCTTTATTACATAACTGAGAGCCCAAAGTTTTACGATTCCGAGGCGTGTTCGCAACACGTCCTTTCTCTTACAATTACCGTTTCGCCCTTTTGATTCTTAACGTTCACCTTCACTTCCATTCTCCCGACTTCCTTACATTTCGCAATACTTCAATATTCTTACCTCATCCAACATGCCTCGTCCGCACCATTGTTTACCACCGTACTTTGTAATCGTCGATGCCATAGGTCACTTTTGTCGACGCCCGTCCTTTAACCGAAATAGAAGGTTAGTACAAGGACTTCATACCCTATGACCGGCTCTATCGCACGATCTTAGATATGAAAGAAGGTCAACAATCCCTAGATGCCCCGTAGCCTCGTTTATCAATGTGGCGCGCTTCACACCATAAAACAGACTCTACCGGACACGACTTTGCGTACAATCCCCGTACGTACCCTCGCTCTCGATACCACTTTGTCACACCCCGACCTTACTAGGTGCGATGGGCACCCGACCTCCTCAGAGTCGAGCGAACCCTTAGACATTCGCGTAATAAAACCTGCCATTTCTGTTATAGCCCGTATTTCGTGCGCCCGGATGTTGTAAGACAATGGTGAGAAATTAAGGACAAGACCATGTTCAAAAATAGTTTTAATGTCGGAGTTGTGAGGAATATTATTTATGAATATTGGTATTGTGGAAATGTTGAAAAAGGTCGAGGGTAAAAGGAAAAATTTGCAAAGTGGCATCATGGGAATAATGTGAAGGGCTAGGGTAAAATGGTAATTTTACAAAGGTTCAAGGAAATTCTTGAAGGGCCAAAGTGTACAAAGAAGACACTTGGGTCTTCTTTGACCAAGTAAGAAAAAAATCAAGAAAAGAAAAGAAAAGTCTAGAAAGGAAGAAAGGGAGCAAGTGACTAACTTGAAGGACTTAACCATAAATATGTAAAAATGGTGGAATATATGTATATATATGACTTATTAGTCATAATTCTCATGAAAACTCTAGATATTTTGGAGAGAAAGAAAGAAAGAAAGAAAAAAAAAAAAAAAAAAGCAAGAAAGGAGAGTTCTACTAACAAGTACAAGAGAGAGTGAAGGAAAAATATTTTTCTCTTTCTATTATTTCCACTAAACGGAAGGTTCTTCTTTAACATGGAAGGGTTGTTGGAACAAGGAAACCAATTATTTTGTAATTTCTAACTCTAGCCGAGAGTCAAGATTAAGGAAAGAGGTAAGGTTCAATCTCCTCCTTGTGTTATGGATGCTTGGTGCATGTTGTAATGTGTAGAAGGGAATGAAAACATAAAATTTGCATGTTGAAGGTGTAGCCGTATGTGTAGTATTGTGTTGTGTAGAAAAGAATGAATTAATTATAGGTAATATGTTGATTGGTTGTTGTTATGTATTTTATGATAAAATGAAAACAAAAAACA
>NW_026717622.1:0-15043 GCF_029784015.1 Lycium ferocissimum | reverse complement strand
TATTAATTATAGAACCATTTGTGAACATATCAAAGCAATCCGAGACCGTATATGGAAGTTAGGGACATTATACATTATAGAACACTTTAGGAATAAGAACTCTTTATGCAACATTCATTAGTCAGACATACAAAAGACTCGAGGGCAATAGCTCGACTACATTAAGAGTGCGGATATCAAGAAGTGAATAAGAATCGTAGACATGCTCGGATCTTAAGAGTAGAGTTACCCCAAGGCTCGTATCGTATCATACTTACATCTAGGACATGCCAAAAGAAAGAAAGGATAAGCTTTACATACCTTGTCCGCTTCCTAAGCTAATCAGAACTTAAGTCTCGGGCTTCCCAAGATCTACAACAACGTCATTAGATACCAAACATTAGCCATAGGCACTTAGGAATTGTCACACCCCAATTTCCGATAGGGCATGATGGGCACCCGACCCTTACTTAGGGCCGAGCGAACCAGCTGACTCTCGTGTTACTCATAATCATACTGGGCCCTTAAACCATGAAACGAGTGCACAATGTAATATTTTCAAAAACATGCTTTTCGTCTTTCTCAAATCGAGGAAAATCTGTAAACATATGAAACTGTAATATAATGCATAATGATACATCGGCTTACAGAGCCGCTTACAAGACTAACTTGTTACATACATGACTCTGTCTGCAAAGTCAAAAACATAACTCAAGATATCATATCATAAACACTCTGACTCGGCAGCACTGCGGGAGGAAATGGAGCTCGCCAATCCAGCTGGAACATCTCCTACTCATTTGTATACACTTGCGTGGCATGAAACGTAACCCCCGACGAAAGGGGGTCAGTACGGAATATGTACTGAGCATGCAAAGCATGAAATACAGTAAACAGGATCATACTGACATAAAGAGTATAGAAAATTAGTACGGTAACTAGAAAACCATAAGACTTGCCTCTGAAACATAAATCATGTACATATGCATATATAACGTGTCCCGGCCCCGGCCGAGGGACTCGGGAAGTAAAATCATCATATACATATACATATAAGCGTGTCCCGGCCCTCTAGCGAGGGACTCGGTGAATGAAGTCATCATATGCCATCCCGGCCGCCATCCCCATATCATCACATCATTATATATATATATATAGCGTGTCCCGACCCTCTATTAAGGACTCGGTGAACAATGCATGGGAGTGCGCACGAATGCGTGTCCTGGCCCGGGACTCAGTGAAGGAACTAATAACAGCTAGCACGAGCAGAGTAGTGAGAAACCATATGCATAAAAATCACTTTTAAGACTCAATAGATAAGTAGACAAATGAACGCTCGAGTATCAAACGATAGTCATGAGAAATCAATGCTCAAGTGTCAACGATAGTCATGATAAATCCGTTCTAAATACCATTAGGACTGCATTAAAAGAAATTTGAGGGATCGTAGACATGTACCAACCCAATCCGGGCCCGCCCCGAAAAGTTACGGACATTATTCACTATAGGACTTTCTACGAGCATATCGAAGCGATCCAAGCCCTTCTGTGAAAGTTAGAGACATTATTCAACATAACAACCTTTTAGAAACAAAACTTTGTATGCAACCTTTGAAATCAATCATACAAAAGACATAAAGACCATAGCTAGACTATATTAAGAATGCGAAAGTCAAGAAGTGAATAAGAATCGTAGACATGCTCGGATCGTAAGAATAGAGTTACCCCGAGGCTCGTATCATAGCTTACTTACAACTAAGATATGCCAAAAGAAAGAAAGGGTAAGCTTTACATACCTCGTCCGCTTTCTAAGCTAATCTGAACTTAAGTCTCGGGCTCCCCAAGATCTACAATAACGTCATTATATACCAAACATTAGCTATAGATACTTAGGGATTCAAGTCCAAACTAGCACTTTAGCTACAGAAATTTGGGCAGCATTTCCCCTATAAATTCGACAATCCCGAGAATTCAACTCGGCCAAATCATCAACAACAATACCAACAACCATACCAACAACATCAACAATTAATCCAAAATACATTCTAACATTAGTAACTCTTTTCTACATACTTTGGCAACATTCCATTTACATTCAATTCAACTACATATATTCAAGCCAACATCAACGCTCACATGTTCAAGTACTAATCCGAAACCATTCAAACAAGATTCAAGAACACTTCAAACAATCCGTACAATATTCAAAAGAACCCAACCAATGTACAATGCCACCCGAAATCTTCCCAAACCCGAGAACAACAACAACAACACATTCCTCTCTCCCAAATTCATGAATTACACCAACAATCCACACTTTAACAACATTATTCTCATAGATACAAGAAACTATATTAGAATCACATTAACTTCCAAAACAGCCCACACGAATACAACTTCAACTTGAATCACTAAACTTTCATTATCATCATAGAATCCACAACAACAACAACAAAAATACTAAATAAAATTAGTTCATCACTCCTACACCATACAACACCTACTCACTACCAACATCCATATGCATAATTTCATGAGTTTCATCCATTTCTACATCCCACAACATACACAAACCGTCCATAACATATAAAAAGAAAGATTGAACCTTACCTTTTCCACTTAGTTCTTCAACTTGGCTAAGGTTGGTGCTTGAATTAATACTCGTTCTTTCTACTCCAACGACTACTCCACGTTGTTATGCACCTTCTAAGGAGTTGAAATGCTTGAGAAAAAATATTTTTTGATCAATTTTCCATGGACCTTGTTCGGCTAGAGCTATGGCCGAATGGCCTCTCTTGTTTTCTCCAAGCTTCTCAATTTTTCTCTAAGCTTCTAAGTGTTGAAAAAAGATGACTACTAGTCTTACTTATCATCTAATATACACATATATAATTAACACATGTGGCCCATGGCCCACACATATCACACGGCCACATGGCCCTTTTGTTCATGAATTATGAACTTCCTTTAATTCACTTTTAACTCCAAATTTTCCTTAATATTTCACACCAATAAAATCATAAGAAACTTATGCCTTAAAACAAAATTGTGGTTAAAAGTCTCCACCTCGTATCCCGAAATAGTCTTGTCCTTAACTTATCATGGTTAGCTCGGATTATCCCAATGTACAAAATACGGGATATAACATCCTTCCCCCCTTTAGAACATTCGTCTTCGAATGTTAAACTAGTCTTACGGGGTCTTACGAGCACTTCGGGGAAGTTCCGTTTGTAGCTATCACATACAGTTTATTCATCACTCAACATAACCAATTAAGGAGTTTGGATTGCCTGTAGGCACCGAAAATAAGTGGGGATACTTCTTCTTCATCTTCTCTTCAGCTTCCCAGGCCATCTCCTCCCTGTTATCGTTCCTCCATGGTACCTTAACAAAAGTCACGTCTTTAGTACGCGACCTTCTTACCTTACGAACAGTGTACTAAGGTCCAATATATCTCGAGCTAAGCTTCTCTTCCTTGTTGAATCTCATTACACCTTTCACGGGTGGTATCTTCAAGTATACCCACTCGCCACTTGGAGTTCTAAGTGTTATATCTCGCATTTCGCACGTCGGAATATTTTTAAGTTGGTTGCGAAGAATTATGGACAAGGTTATTTCTCGACTTTGTTTTACGACAAATGGTTTATGATTTTGGTTGGAAGGAAGCATTAAGGAAAAATTTGGGACTAAGAATGCATTATGGAAAATTTAAAATATCATGAAATTAGAGTAAGGTGGGCCATGGCCACATGGAAGCTTGATAGATATATATATGGAATTAGATGACTTGTTGACCATATTAGTCATCTTTTTTAGTATTTGAGGAAAATTCTAGAAATTTGAAGAAATTTGGAGGGAAAGGAAACAAAAAAAGAAGAGAAAGAAAAGAAAAGGAGCCAAGGTGGCCGGCCATGTGCATGGCTTGTGCCACCTACTTATATATATATATGTGTAAGCAAAGACCACAAGTCATAATTTCCCTAGAATTTTCAAGAAACATGGAAGAAATGGAGAGGAGAGAAAAGAAGGAGAAAAACAGCCAATAAAGGGGCCAATAACCCGCCCCTAAAGGCGGCCATGGAGAATTTTTCTTCTAGCTATCTTACTCATTGGAAGGCCCTCGTCAACATGGGATAGTTGTTGGAGTAAGCAAGGCGCTCGTTTGTGCGGAATATGGTCCTAGCCGAATGAAGGACAAGTGAGGAAGGTATGATTCAATTTTATTTTTCACATGTTATGAATGGTTTGTGAGTGTTATGAAGTATGAAAATGAATGAAAACTACAAAATTGGGGTGAAGTTGTGTGTGTAGCCGTGTGTGTTAGATTATATAGGGGTGAAGGACTAATTTATTTAGCATGTTGGATTGTTGTATTATGAATGGTTGTGCATGTTGTAATGTGAAAGCATGAGTAGAATTCATAAAATTATGGATGTTGATATGTTGGTCGAATGGTGGCTGATTTGTGAAGGAAGAATGAATCAAATTTATTTAGTGTTCTTGGCTATTGTTGTTGAGAATTATAAGGTGAGAATGAAAGTTTAATGACGTATGTTGAAGTTGTAATTGTTTGCGGGCTGATTTGTGAGATAACGTGATCTTATTGTAGTTTCTTGAATTTGTAAGCATAATGTTATAAAGCATGGATTGTTGTTAAAGTTGATGAATTTGAAAGAGGAAAGTGTGTTGTTATTGTCCTAGTTGAATTGAATATGAATGAAATATTGTTGAAAAGTTGTGCGGGTTGTTGGAGCGTTCTCGAACATTATCGAATGGTTTTGGGTTAGTATTTGAATATGCGAATTGCTTGAAATATTCTTGAATTGGTTGTTGATATTGTCGGAATAATCGTTGGCGTTATTGTTGCTAAGTTGGCCGGGTTACATTCCCGGATTGGTTGTTGTATATTTGGCCGAGCTAAGTCTCGGGGATGTTGTACGTACAGGGGAAATGCTGCCGAAATTTCGGTAGACAAGTATTGGGGCAAGATTGGGATTTTAAGTCTCATGAATAGTAATGGCGGTAAATGCGACCAAATTGCAGATTTTGGCAAACTTGGAACTTGGATTTGGAGTAGCGTAAACGGCGGAAAAGGTATGTAAGGCTTCACCTTTTTTTTTTGGCATGTCTTAGACGTAATAGGCTTGAATATGTGCCTCGGGGACAATTCCTTTCTTAGAAATTCGAGATTGAAATTAACTACTATTCATTCAGTAGAATTGAATTAGAAATTGTGTGAAATGATGGAAGAACTCCCTAAACCCTTAGAACTTGCAAGAGTAGGACCCGACTACCTCATTATGTTCTACAGTGTACGTGGTGGTGTGACAATGTTCCTAGTATAATTATTTCCTCGGTTTTCCAAGAAATGGCTGCGAAAACGCGTTTGTGGTTCACTGATGATTTTTAAAGAACTAGTTTGTATAAAGAAACACAAAATTGATTTTTCTAAAACCACTCCGATGGGGGTGTGAGATTTTAATATTTATACTTTCTAAAACCACTCCGAAGGGGGGTGCGGTGGCCTAATATTTATACTTATGCACCGAGTGCTATGGCCTCGGTCCGGTGTACGAGCGAGCTGTGGCCTCAGCTGATCACTGAGTGTGCTATGGCCTCAGTTCACGTCTGGGAGTACCATGGCCTCAGCTTATGTCTGAGTGAGCTACTTTTTCCAAAACCACTCCGAAAGGGGTGCGAGATTTTACTATTTCATTTCACTTACTACTTTTATCATTACTAACATGCCCGAAGGGGCCGTTATTATTATTATGCCGGAAGCGGCAATGCCCGAAGGGGCCACCATTGATATTGAGCCGGAAGCGGCTGCCCGAAGGGGCCATTATTGATATTGAGCCGGAAGCGGGAAGGGGCATTATTGATATCGAGCCGGAAGCGGCTGCCCGAAGGGGATATCATTATTTTGCCGGAAGCGGCGCATGTGATGTATTACATTACTTACTCTGGATTCGTTAGTTGGATCGCGATTATTTACTTAAAGCTTGTTGAGACTCCGTGTATTTATCTATGTTTTCTCTTAAGCGAAGGCGGGGGGGGGGGGTGCAGGTAATGAGCGTGATTGTGATTTCTTCCCTCCTAAACCGAGCTATGGTTATTATTGGTTATCGCTTTACATACTCGCACATATTCCGTACCGACCCTCCTTCTTCCGGGGGGGCTGCGTTTCATGCCACGCAGTACACCCAGACGAGTGAAAGACTTTGCTAGGAGCTGTTCCAGTGGGATTGGCGAGCTCCATCTCAGTTCGGAGTGTTTCCAGGTCGAGTACTGATGTCGTAGCATTTGTACATTCTAGAGACCTTGCAGACAGTGTCCTGTGGATAGTGCGTCGGGAAGTGCGAATAATTTGTAAATGTTAAAAGAATATGTATTTCCAGATAATGATTGTTGTTTGAAAAGTTCCATGTTTTAAGAAGTTTTCGAAATGGCGAGGTTTTATTACGCGAATGTCTAAGGGTTCGCTCGACTGCGAGGAGGGTCGGGTGCCCATCACACACACTAGTAAGGTCGGGGTGTGACAAAGTGGTATCGAGCGAGGTACGTCCTAGGGGTTGTCTGCAAAGTCGTGTCCGGTAGAGTCCTTGTTTATGGTGTGAAGCGCGCCACATTTATAAACGGGAGGCTACGGGGCATCTAGGAATTGTTGACCTTCTTTCTGTCATAGATCGTGCGGTAAAGCCAAGTCATAAGAAAATGAAATCCCATATGTAAGCCTTACATACGACGAAAGGAGGCAAGTGTGGATGTATTTGATCAGTTACCCGAGACCGACAGTTCTGGATGGCAAGAATGTGATATGAAGTCATATACCCTGTAAGGTATTGATGGCAATCGCGGTGTACAGATTTTGGCTAATAAGAATTGGTAAAGGTAGCGTGGAAGATCAAAAAGGGTAAAATCGTAAATGTACAAGAAAGGACGTGCTACGAACATGTATCGGAATCTGTGAAACTTGGGCTGGCTCCAGATTATGTAATAAAGGTCATGTGTGGAAGCGGACGTGATTATACCAGCATTAGGGGACCAGAATCTGTCGAAGTTGCGAGGTTAAGCGTGCTCAGGTGGGAGCAATTTCATGATGGGTGACCCCTGGGAAGTATGCCAAATTTTCGCAAATATGGATCCAAGGGACAATGAGAAATTAGAATGTACAAGACGGTTGGAGACTATAAAAGGAGCCACCTAGCACGCGACAGGCGAGATTAGAGAAGAGACAGAAAGCACGCTATGGCTTTGGAATTAGGATAGGCTTGAACTACGTTTGGAAGCATTTTGTGGATTAGTTGACAATGATTATGTATACACATATGAATGCGTATGATGCCCCATTGTGATTGAATCAGGGGACGCATGTGTCCCAACGTGAAGGCTGTTGGCGTGCAAGGAGCCCCTTAAAAGGGGGGAAGCGGGTGAAAGAAATGTAAGGATGTGAGCGCTTGAGTTATAAAGGAAACCTCTCACCGAAGTGAATTAGTAAGGTCGAAAAAAAAACCGACACTAAGTGGATAGAAGCCCGGATAATGTTTAAGGTAATGTGACAAGTTTGCACAGACTTCGAATAATGTGACGCCAGAAAATGGACGTATATGAAGAGAAAGAGTGTGACAAGGAGAACGGTGTTGGGTAGCTTAAGGGCTAATATGAAGGATCGAAATAGCTTTGAAAAGGGAGCCCAATGCTTAGGAGGCCCATTACGACTAGTCGAACATTCGAGGACGAATGTTCTAAAGGGGAAGAATGTTATATCTCGCATTTCGCACGTCGGAATATTTTTAAGTTGGTTGCGAAGAATTATGGACAAGGTTATTTCTCGACTTTGTTTTACGACAAATGGTTTATGATTTTGGTTGGAAGGAAGCATTAAGGAAAAATTTGGGACTAAGAATGCATTATGGAAAATTTAAAATATCATGAAATTAGAGTAAAATGGGCCATGGCCACATGGAAGCTTGATAGATACATATATATGGAATTAGATGACTTGTTGACCATATTAGTCATCTTTTAGTATTTGAGGAAAATTCTAGAAATTTGAAGAAATTTGGAGGGAAAGGAAACAAAAAAAAAAAAAAAAGAGAAAGAAAAGAAAAGGAGCCAAGGTGGCCGGCCATGTGCATGGCTTGTGCCACCTACTTATATATATATATGTGTAATCTCTCTTCCACAAGTCATAATTTCCCTAAATTTTCAAGAAACATGGAAGAAATGGAGAGGAGAAAAAGAAGGAGAAAAAACGAAATAAAGGCTGACAAACCAATTTGAAGCTGGCTATGGAGAATCTTCTTCTAGCTATCTTACTCATTGGAAGGCCTCGTCAACATGGGATAGTTGTTGGAGTAAGCAAGGCGCTCTCTCTGTGCGGAATATGGTCCTAGCCGAATGAAGGACAAGTGAGGAATATGATTCAATTTTATTTTTCACATGTTATGAATGGTTTTGTGAGTGTTATGAAGTATGAAAATGAATGAAAACTACAAAATTGGGGTGAATCGTTGTGTGTGTAGCCGTGTGTGTTAGATTATATAGGGGTGAAGGACTAATTTATTTAGCATGTTGGATTGTTGTATTATGAATGGTTGTGCATGTTGTAATGTGAAAGCATGAGTAGAATTCATAAAATTATGGATGTTGATATGTTGGTCGAATGGTGGCTGATTTGTGAAGGAAGAATGAATCAAATTTATTTAGTGTTCTTGGCTATTGTTGTTCTTATAAGGTGAGAATAAAAGTTTAATGACTATTTGAAGTTGTAATTGTTTGCGGGCTGAAGATAACGTTCTTATTGTATTTCTTGAATTTGAAGCATAATGTTATAAAGCATGGATTGTTGTTAAAGTTGATGTTTGAAAGAGGAAAGTTGTTGTTATTGTCCTAGTTGAATTGAATATGAATGAAATATTGTTGAAAAGTTGTGCGGGTTGTTGGAGCGTTCTCGAACATTATCGAATGGTTTTGGGTTAGTATTTGAATATGCGAATTGCTTGGAATATTCTTGAATTGGTTGTTGATATTGTCGGAATAATCGTTGGCGTTATTGTTGCTAAGTTGGCCGGGTTACATTCCCGGATTGGTTGTTGTATATTTGGCCGAGCTAAGTCTCGGGGATGTTGTACGTACAGGGAAAATGCTGCCGAAATTTCGGTAGACAAGTATTGGGGCAAGATTGGGATTTTAAGTCTCATGAATAGTAACTGGTAAATGCGACCAAATTGCAGATTTTGGCAAACTTGGAACTTGGATTTGGAGTAGCGTAAACGGCGGAAAAGGTATGTAAGGCCTCACTTTCCTTCTTTGGCATGTCTTAGATGTAGTAGGCTTGAATATGTGCCTCGGGGACAATTCCTTTCTTAGAAATTCGAGATTGAAATTAACTACTATTCATTCAGTAGAATTGAATTAGAAATTGTGTGAAATGATGGAAGAACTCCCTAAACCCTTAGAACTTGCAAGAGTAGGACCCGACTACCTCATTATGTTCTACGAACGTGGTGGTGTGACAATGTTCCTAGTATAATTATTTCCTCGGTTTTCCAAGAAATGGCTTCGGAAACGCGTTTGTGGTTCAGCGATGATTTTTAAAGAACTAGTTTGTATAAAGAAACACAAAATTGATTTTTCTAAAACCACTCAAGATGGGGGTGTGAGAGATTTTAATATTTATACTTTCTAAAACCACTCCGAAGGGTGCGGTGGCCTCGGCCATGATGTGCTAAAGAGGTCGCAGGGTACGTGCCTCTTATGCGAGTGATGGCCTCGGTTCACGTACGGGAGTACCATGGCCTCGGCTTATGTACGGAGTGAGCTACTTTTCCAAAACCACTCCGAAAGGGTGCGAGATTTTACTATTTCATTTCACTTACTACTTTTATCATTACTAACATGCCCGAAGGGAACCGTTATTATTATTATGCGGAAGCGATGCCGAAAATGCCACCATTGATATTGAGCCGGAAGCGGCTGCACAAGGGCCATTATTGATATTGGCGGAAGCGGCTGCCAGAAAGGGCCATTATTGATATCGAAAAAAAAAAAAAAAAAAAAAAGGGGCTATCATTATTTTGCCGGAAGCGGCGCATGTGATGTATTACATTACTTACTCTGGATTCGTTAGTTGGATTGCGATTATTTACTTAAAGCTTGTTGAGACTCTGTGTATTTATCTATGTTTTCTCTTAAGCGAAGGCTGCAGGTAATGAGCGTGATTGTGATTTCTTCCCTCCTAAGGTAGGAGCTATGGTTATTATTGGTTATCGCTTTACATACTCGGTACATAGAAAATCTTGACCCTCCTTCTTCGGGGGGGCTGCGTTTCATGCCACGCGGGTACACCCCCAACAGTGAAAGACTTTGCTAGGAGGCTTTTCCGGTGGGATTGGCGAGCTCCGTCTCAGTTCGGAGTGTTGCCGAAGTATTGATGTCGTAGCATTTGTACATTCTAGAGACCTTGCGAGCCGATTTAGTCATGTGGATAGTGCGTCGGGAAGTGCGAATAATTTGTAAATGTTAAAAGAATATGTATTTCCAGATAATGATTGTTGTTTGAAAAGTTCCATGTTTTAAGAATGTCACACCCCGACCTTACTGGGGTGTGATGGGCACCCGAACCTTATTTAGGGCCGAGCGAACCCTCAGACTCTTGCTGCACATAAAATCACGTCAAACTCTTTCTTTTAACCAAATGAGATAAAATTCATAGCAAATTTTTTTCAGAAATATTCTTTCTCGTAGCCTTCAAATCGAACAAATTTATAATCATACAAAACCAATACTTAACCCAGACCGACACATCGGTGGAGCCGCTTACGGACCGACAACCAACACCCACGACGAGCCGTATACAAAGTCTCTAACATAACTCCGAAATCATAACAAACAAACTCGACTTGTGCGACCCCTCCCGGGAGAATGGAGCTTGCCATCTCTGCCGGAACATCTTCTATGATAACTTCGGCGCTCACACAGGAGTACACGCACGGCATGAAACGCGGCCCCGTAGACGAACGGGGTTGATACGGAATATGTGCGAGTACGTAAGGCATGCAATACGGAGAAACGAAACTATAAGCCGAAGCAAACCAACTTCTCGGTACATACATTACTCGAAAGCAACAGACGCTTACCTCCCGTGCAATTCATACATACCTGTTTCATATGCTAAAAAGTGTACAGAAAATAAATGAATCAACCAGTATACCAAAATGCTTATTTTGCAATCACCGATCGCATGTCCGAAGAGGTGCGGAAAATACAGAACGCACGGGTGATGTCACGCGTCGGACGAGGAGCAGTTATACGGAATATTCGGATAAAATCATATATCGGACGGAATGCCGAACATACGGATTATTCGGATTGTATCATATAACGGACAAACTACGGGACATACGGAATGTTCGGATCGACGTATATATCGGACGGGAACACGAGAATGCACGGAATGCTCGGATGATATTATAAACCGCGTATGCATAAAACGTGTCCGGCTCATCGATAAGGGACTCGGTGAATAGGATCATATATAAATGGACTTTCATATGTCATATATGCAAATAACGTGTCACGACCCTTTGTTAAGGGACTCGGTAATGTAGAATCATGCGGTCCGAATCCATGTACCAAATATACATAACGTGTCCGGTCCTCTAGCTTTGGGTCTCGGTGGATAATATCAAATGCCATCCCGGCCACCATCCCCGTATCATCATAAACATACACGATGATAACGTGTCCCGGCCCGCAAGTACGAGGGACTCGGTGAACAATGCGGTGAAATGCGCACGAGAACATGTCCGGCCCGGGACTCGGTGAATCAAAATCATACCCAAGTACGCACGAGAACATAACAGGCCCTGGCTCGGGACTCGGTTGAAAATACATTAAAGCCATGCACGAGCGAGTCGTGAGAAACCATATGCATATAAATCCGGACTCGATGGATACGTACGATTACCGACATATGAAGATCCGAAGTAAGTTTCGGGTCCTTCCGAGTTAGTATCGGAAAGTTATGGACATTTGAAGCGGCGGAAACCTCTCGGACTTTTCAAGCGATCGAGATCGATCGTGTATCAAGAACATTAAAGCTTACGAACACCCAAATTCATATCAAAATACTTGTATCAAGTACTTATGTCACAACACTTATATCCGAATACTTATATCGGAATTTCTATCTCGGAATATTTACATCGAGTGCTTATATCAAAATATTCATATCGAATCATTCGTGTCGGAGTGTTTATATCGGATAGTCAAACCAAAATGCTCATATACGAGTTACCAGATACTTATATTAAATTCGGAACGAAAGTCAAAGGTTTCATTAGTTATCTTACGGACATAAGGCAAATAGAACAATACAATTAGTCTCGGGGATTGTGGGCCCACCTCGGGTCAAGTGAGGTAACGAACATAATTTACATGGTCATTATGTCTCATTAATATCATTCGAAGTTTTCAAGGCATTCCCTTTCCATTTTCAAAAGTCTACGGTGTTTGGACATTTCTTTACAATAAAGCATAAATTAGTTAGTTCAATTCTATTGAATGAATAGTAACTAAATTCAACCTCGGACTTCTAGAAGAGTGAGTTATCCCCGAAGGTCCAAATTCAAGCCTATTACATCTAGGACATGCCAAAGAAAGAAAGGGTAAGCCTTACATACCTTTTCCGCCGTTTGCGCTACTCCAAATCCCGGCTCCAAGTTCGCAAAAGCGGCAATTTGGTCACATTTACCAAATATCAACCATAAGGCTTTAAGAATTCACCCTTAACCAACACTTGTCTTAATTTTCCAAATAAATTCACTTATTTTCTGCCGAAATTTCGGCAGCACTTCCCCTGTAAATACACCGTCCCGAGAATTATGGCTCGGCCCAAATTTCCAACAACAATACCAAGAATCACATTAACAATATCTATAAGCAATTCCAAACGCATTACAACATTAATAACTCTTTTTACATAATTCGACAACATCCAACGTATTCAATTCAACTTCATATATTCAAACTAGTATCAACGATCACATTTTCAAATACATTTCCATAACCATTCAAACACGGTTCAAACACATTTCCAACAATCCGCACCATATTCAAAACAACCCAACCAAAATATAAGGCAACCCGAAACCTTCCAAGTCTATAAATATCCACAACATCATTTCTTTTCTTCCAAATTCGTAAACACACTAACAATCCACATATTCACAACCTTAACCTTAACAATACAAGAAACTACACTAAATCCACATGATCTTCAAAACAGCCCGTAACGTTACTCTTTACATATTGGACCATTAAATCGTCATTTTTACCATACACCATACAACACAACCAAAACACCTAAATAAAATTAGTTCATCATGTTACTACAAAACAACACATGCACACGGCCAACATACTAACTTCCATATTTTCACATGAATTCCATCCATTCCTTCACTCTTCAACACATACAAATCATCCATAACATCAACAATCAAAATACTAAATAAAACGATTGAACCATTGCCCTTGCAAACCATCCATGCATACGGCCACACCCACATATCCACACTCTCATGAATTTTTATCCATTTCTACACACTACAACATAAACAAACCCTTCATAACGTATAAAAGATGATGAAATCTTACCTTATTCTTCAACTTCTTCACTTAGCTAAGGTTGGAATTTTTGCAATTGGTTTTCTTGCTCAAATAATTATACCATGTTGAAGAGCATCTTTGAATTAGTAGAAATGCATGAAGAACCAAATTTTTTAGGACAAAATTTCATGGAGTTAGTTTTCCATGCTTATGGCCGAATGGCCATCTCTTTCTCTCCTCCCCTCTTTTTTTTTTTTTTGTTCTTTCTTTCTTTGGAATGATGAAATGTGTCTTACCCCTCTCTTATATATATATATATGTAGTTATTATAGGCATGTGATCATGCACATGCCTTATTTTTTTATCTTCAACTCTAGCAAAGATTTTTATTTTTGTCATCTTTTTTTCTCTCTTTTTTTTTTTCTTTTTGTTTTGGTCACATGGCCAATATGGCCCTCCTTTTTTTTTTCATTCCCTTGTGTTCACATGGCCAATATGGCCCCCTTTGGGAGCTCAACTTTTCTCAATATTACCATTTTGCCCCTAGCCTTCCGCATTTATTTTCATAACCCATTTGCAAACTTCTCTTTTGCCCACTTGACCTCATGATATCTCCACTACTAATAATATTCATAAATAATTTTATAACGACTTGCGCATTAAAATGATTTTTTGAAAATCGTCTCGCCCTTAACTTCCCACGACGACTTCGAAATATCCAAACGTACAAAGTACGGACTATAACAAAGAAGTTTTCGAAATGGCAGGTTTTATTACGCGAATGTCTAAGGGCTCGCTCGGCCTACGAGGGAGGGTGTGGTGCCCATCACACCTACTGATAGGTCGGTGTGACACCCTTCTAAGTATGTGGAATTGTCGTCATATGATTTCTGTCATCTACGGCGCTAATAACCGTCCTTGCTTTATTTGTCATCGGTGGTATAATTCTAAAAGAATTTGGGAAAGTAAAAATTTACCTTCTCTTAGCAATCGGTATTTTCGACCATCTTGCCTAAATCATCTTACAAACCCCCTTTTTCTCAACTTTGAAAACATTCTGGCACATTATCTCGTGTCATCTCTTTTTCTTTAAATTTAAACCCTTTTATTGTTCCTTTGCTCGGATCTTGCTCTCAACCTTTTTGTCCCTGATATTGCAATCTTTACGCGAATATGCGAGAGTGCTCAAATTATCCCAAAAACAAAATCCTAGCGTGGCTTCCCTACTCCCTTGTTACTTTGTCTTCGCCTCTCTTATCTTGCAACCGGTATCGGAATAGATCTTTGGTTCAACCGTAGCCATGTCTTGTTTGTCCTCGGTCAATTCTATCTCGGAATTTAACTTAAAAACCCCCTTTACATCTTTTAATGCACCCAAATATTGTAACCTACGTTTTTCTTAATCCCAAATTTCTCATTAATATTCGCTTGGGCTCCTCTTGGGGTATAAA
>NW_026717621.1:0-17775 GCF_029784015.1 Lycium ferocissimum | reverse complement strand
AATTTTCATGATTTCCATCCATTTCCACACACTATAACAACACTCAAACATGCTACATACAATTAATTCACCATTTCTACACAACACACACAACACACGGCCAAACTTCAATATTCACTACCAACTTTAACATCCATATTTTCATGAATTTCATTCATTTTAGCATACTACAACACATATAAACCATCCATAACACATAAAATACGATTAAACTCACCTTTCTTCTTCAACTTTACAACTTGCCTAAGGTGGTGAATAATGAAAACGAGTGGTCTATCGCTTCCAACAACACTTCCACGTTAATAAGCACCCTTCAATTAGTAGGTTTGCTTGAAGAAAATATTTTTTGATCACTATTCATGATCTTCCATTTTTTTTTTTGCCTTGGCCGTTCTCCTCCTTCTTTTTTTCTCCATTTCTCTTGAACTTTCTAGGAGATAAAATGATGAAGATGATTTAATTGTCATCTTTTTCATCATATATAATTTGCACAAGTGGCCCTATGTCACGACCCAACCCCGTAGGCCGTGACTAGCGCCCGACCTGGGCACCCGTACGTACTCAAAAATTCCAAAATTAGTAACTCAAGTATTTAGAAAAAATTCGGACGGGGTTTCCGTTTTTCTTACTAACCAAAAATTAACCTCGCACGCGTAAAATACCAACAAAGGCCACCGTCCAACAACACAACATATATACATGCATTCGCATGTGTAATGACCCTAACCCACAAACATGTCCACGGACCTCTGCATACGTACGTACGTAATCATATGACGGGACGGGCCCCGCCGTACCCCCGAATAGACAAACATGTACAATGTGAAGGTATATACCAAAATACGGGCTCCGGAAATAAAGGAGCACTTCAACAGCAGAGAGGGTGACCTAAACTGGCGGATCACCAAGTGGCGCGTCTGTACCTGCGGGCATGAAACGCAGCCCCCGGAGAAAGGGGGTCAGTACGGAATATGTACTGAGTATGCAAAGCGGAAACAAAGAAAACATAGTCATAACCAGAACAAGGAGTGCGAAAAAAATGTAGATAAAATGAACTAATTTTTGTGAGCTAATATTAACCGGCTGGTCCAAGTCCAGGCTATCCCAATATAGCATACCATATAATATACACACATGTAGGCCGCGGCCGAGAATCCAATGCGATATCACACATGCACATACACACATACCGCGGCCAAGTATCCAGCGGTCAATAGTACCCACATACCGCGGTCGAGTATCCAGCGGTCAATAACAGGCATACCGCGGTCAAGTATCCAGCGGTAGCATCACACGCAATGAACAATTAAATGGTTGAGTTAACTTCCCAGAATCCGATGGCCAAATATATTTATTAACATCAGCAAGTGTAGAGACAAGTTCCGCATTCATCAGAATTAGTGTACCAAACAACAGCCTCCTGAAATCGTTCTTATGTCAAAATGTATCATCAACTCAATGAAATAGTTAAAATAATTACATTATAATAGTCGGAGCAATGGTTAAAAGTTCGCTCTTAACACAAAACCAAATAATCCCAATAGATCATTTAAAAGAGGTCTCGGGGCTAGCGAGCCCACCTCGGTCAAATCAAGGTGGCATACATAATTTTTACGAATATTGAACCCTATGGAAGCATCCATGAAAGTTTCGAGGCGATCCGAGCTCATTTGAAAAGTTATGAAAGTGTAAGCATTTTTCCAACAAAAGTAAGGAAAGTACTTCAATTATCTTCTAATGAATAGTAACCAAAATCAAACTCGGATTTCAACGAACGACCCCCGAGGCCGCTATCCAAACCTAGTATACCTAAGACATGCCTCAGGAAGGAAAGGGTGAGCTTTACATACCTTACGCGCTCCTTAAGCTCGTCAAAACTCAATTCCCGTTTCCTCCAAGATCTGCAATTGGTCACATTTACCAATTGTCATTTATAAGCTTTAAGGCTAAATCTGAAAGTAGCGCTTGTTTATGGAAATTCACGTCGAAGACTTATATATACGTCCCCGAGGATTCAACTCGGCCAATTTAACAACACAATACCAAAGAACAACAATCACAAAATGCCTTATGACATAGATAGTCTTCTCGTTCTTCATAATTCAATAGCTTCCATCCCTACTTCATACTATCAAATTAATATCAACATTTCTCATATTTATTATCTAATTCAAGATTATTCAAACATATCTCAATAGCATCCCAAGCAATATACAAGAATTCAAGCATTCCCGCCGATTCCATATTCTATCCGAAACTCCCACAATTGCGGCAAAACTACTAAGTCGCATCGTTTTCCTTTCAAACTCATCAACAATACTATAATTCACGTTCAAATCCTTACTTTCATAACTATATAAAAATCGCATGAAAATCACATAATTTCCCATAATAGCATACAACCCATTTCAATGCCATTTCAAATCATTAAACCTTTATTTACATCACCAAGGTTACAACAACATAATTAACAAACTAATGAAACTTGAATTCCTCCCCCTCCACACCAACATGGCTCACGGCCATGCACCACCATCACACACACACACCACAATTTAATACTTTTATTCAATTCCAATCCTTGTAACATACAAACTTGTCCCATAACATAAAAACATAGAAATCTTACCTTTTTCTTCAATTTCAACTTTGTCGCAAACGTCGCCCTCTCGCTAAACTAATTATATCACGTCGGAGAGCGTCCCTAACTTGACAAGAATTCAACAAGAATAGGATTTTTGGATCAAAGTAGAAGGCTAGGGAATTTTTTTCTTTTTTTTTTCCTCTTCTTTCTCCTTGGCCGTGACCTCTTCTTCTTTTTTTCTCTCAATTTCTCTTGAAGTTTCTTGAATACTAATGGCCCTTTCCTCTCTTTTATTTACTTAATATGGCCATGTCATGGGCCTAGCCCATTTCCCTCTATGGCCGGCCACCTTATTACTTTGGGCCTTGATTTCCCTTTTTTTTTTTGGCCCAACACTTTGGCTAAATTTGTAATTTCATGAAACAAATTTCCAAATTCCGATTTTTGTCCTTAACCTTCCTCGAAAATTCCGCACCAATATTTCCATAACCGACACATTGATACTAGAAAAAATCCAAATATGGCCTTATTTCTTACAAGCAAAGATTATTCCGAACTTTCCAAATATACAAAAATGCCGGATATAACACCCTGTGGCCCACATCTCACACATGGCCACATATGGCCATTTCCATGAAATATTCTTTTTTCCAAAATTTCACTTCTAGCCCCAAATTCTCATGAAATGCTTAACTTTTCATATTTCACTTTTGACCCCAAATTTTTCTTATTCCAATTTTACCCTTAACATTCCACACAAATAAAAAGATGAATATGAAACTAATGCACTTTTAACAAAATCGGAATAAAATTACAACCTTGTCCTTAACTTGTCGCAACCGGCTTAGAATATTCCAACGTACAAAGTACGGGGTATAACATATATATATACCGTACCCAGGCCTCTAGTGAGGGACTCGGTGAAAGATATAATTACATCTAGCACGGGCAGAGTAGTGAGAAACCATATGCATATAAATCATCATTTCAGACTCGATAGATAAGTAAGTAATCACGCTCGAGCATTAAAACGATAGTCATATTATATCCGTTCTAATTGCCATTAGTACTACGTTAAAGAGAATCTTAGGGATCGTAGACATGTATCAAACCAATCCGAGCCCGCCCATTAAAGTTAGAGACATTATTCGTTATAGAATCCTCTACGAACGCATCGAAGTGATCCGAGCCCGTCTATGAAAGTTAGAGACCTTATTCAACATAGAACCCTTTAGGAACAAGAACTCTTTATGCAATATGTACTATCCAATTATACAAGAGACACAAGGATCATAGCTCGACTATATTAGGAATGCTAACATCAAGGAGCGAATAAGAATCGTAGATATGCTCGGATCTTATGAATAGAGTTACCCCAAGGCTCGTATCATATCTTACTTACATCTAAGACATGCCAAAAGAAAGAAAAGGTAAGCTTTACATACCTGTTCTACCTCTTATTAGCTACGCTTATTCGTCCAAGCTCGTAAGCCTACACTTAAAAGGATTCACACTAACGTTAGACTCTTTATTGCACACTTGTTCCAAATTTCAAATCAAACTACTCTATATTCGCCGAAAATCGGGCAAAAGCATCTCCCCGTTTATATATGCCTAGCCCGAAATTACAATTCAAAGAACCAATCAGCAACAACAATAATACCAACATCAACAACACTATTATTCATACCAACATATTCCATAAATATCCCACACAACGTTTTTCAACATACAACAACAATATGCACTTTCTTCCATCCCAATCATGGAGTATAATCTCATCAACACGCCAACAATGTTAGATACCATTTTTGTATGCATAAATCAGTCCATCCACATGGCCACAACACGTTCAAAATAGCCCATAAACACAACAACTACAATACAACACTCTATGACCTTTTCTCCATAACTAGTTTCATTTTTAAGGCTTGCTAGACCTTCAAATAAACTCAACATAAAAGATGGGATAAATAACATACCTTATAATTGAAAAAAACTCAGCCACATCAACCTTTTCCAACACCAAGCTTAAGTAGAAGAAAGAACAATCACCTTTCACGGACTAGTTTGGCGTAATCTTGTCTAATTCTTGATTTATCGGACTATAATGCTTGGGGGAGGTGTAGAGAATTTTTTAGGACCCTTTGGAATGTTATTATGCTGAAAAAAGGGGTTTATGGGGTATTTATTTATCCCTAGGTCGGTTTCACCGACCTTCTCACGTGGGGCCCGCGAGTCATTTTGCGGCTTAGGGTCTTGCTCTTAAAATGGCCATAACTCTTGATTCCGACATCGTGTGAGGGATCACAACCTATGGTTGGAAAGATCTTTCAATTATCTAGAACTTTTATTCTTGGTGTTTTTCCAAATTCCAAACTTATAAAGCCGTTTTTGCCCCTCCAAGTCAACTCATCCGAAAACGTTTCCTTAAATTGTCCTTTTGGAGGGCTTATGTCCATATTTGGCTTATGGGTCCTTCTTAGGACTTGCTCAACTTTACATGCACTACTTGTATCACTTATAATATATCCTTTACAAAATTTTGACATGTGGGCCCCACCTTAACTCATGGTTTCGAGGGCTATCATCGAGTGATCATGTTAACCGATTTGCTCCATACACTCTCCAAATGTCATATACATGTTCTTATGCTCAGATAACATAATCTTCATCCATAATCCTTGTGTAACTCTGCTATCCCCTGAGCTCATACTAAGCCGTCTACAGTTTTGATAACGCGAAATTTTCCAAGGTGTAACAGAAGTAATTTAGAAAAGGTGATCATTCGGTCCGTAACCGATTTTGCTACTTTTAGCAAGAGTTTTTTTTAAGGAAAATACATCTCTCCACCGAGGAGCTAAGAGGGGGATGGATGTCCAATTGTTCAGGAGCTTTTCCGGCCTTAGAATGCGTATGTTGGGTGTCTCCTAACTTTCTTCAATGACCGCGTCGCATCCCTCTTCTTAGAACAGCGACCCGAGATGACCATCAGCTTCTTCTTCATTCAGCATCAGCATCTTTCTGGGAAATGACTGGTAGAGACCCGGAATTGGACGAGGTAGATTCTTTATCCTGGGCTCTTTCTTGTTCGCCCTCGTGAGCTCGTCTTCATTAGTGGTATACGCTAGACTGAAGTGGTAGTTTTTTTTTTTGGGATTGACACAGGCTCTATTATCCCTTCGAGGTCCCTTCCTAGACCCTTTCCTGTTTCAAAACAATTGCTTAGCATGGTAGAGACTGCCAGCATAGGTTTATCGACCTCTTCCTCCGCATGTGTGGCCCTAATGTATTCCACTATATGAAAGTTTGAGAAAAGAGGACTCCCCTGGATCACAGGAATGATGTTGTAAGGATATTATGAATATACTTCTCAGCTAGCACTACAATTTCCTGTCCTTGCCATTCGAACTTTATGGCCTGGTGCAAACTTGACGGTACCGCACCGGCGGAGTGGATCCATGGTCTGCCCAGGAGCATGTTGTAATTGGCAGTGATTGCCATGACATGGAACTCTACTGTGAAAGAGGCAGGTCCGACCTGGATTTGTAGATCTACCTCTCCTAAGGAATCACTTAAGGATCCATCGAATCCCTGATGTTTGTCCCGCTCTGGCGAATCTTGCCTGTGTCATAGCCAAGCTGCGTTAATATGGTCACGGGGCAAATTTTGAGGCCTAACCCATTATCCATAAGTACTCTCCCTACGGCCTTGTCACGGCATTCTAGGGTGATATGGAGGGCTCTGTTGTTGGACGTCCCTTCAACGGGCAACTCTTCCTTGGAGAAACAGATTTTATGTTCCCCAATGATATGGGCCACTAGCCCGGCTAAATCTTCACTACTTGTACCCGCTGGTATGTGTGCATCATCTAATACCTTTATGAGGGCGTGCCTATGAGACAGTGAGCTAGCTAATAATGATAGCATCGAGATTTGTGCTGACGTCTTCTTTAAATGCTCAATAATGGAATAATCTTTTGGCTACATGCGCCGTCAGAAATGTTACACCTCGAAAAAAATTTCGTTGATGCATAGCGAATAGCCTAGTGAAGAACACGAAGTATACGGGGTCATAATACGTGAAGAATGACATTTGATGACCTTAAGTAAGATTTCAAAGACATTCGATGTTAGACGAGAAAGATTGCCAAGAGAAGGCAAGGCTTACGATAAGTATCGGAAAGAATTTATGAGTAACGAGTTAATGATGACTTAAAGATATTTTGGAAAAGAGTTATAACGTCCCTTAGAATGCTAATGAAGTGATAAACAAGTGTCAAGAAGGTTCCATAAGGATTGGAGATCAAACGAGTCGACGTGAACAAGATCGGAATCACTGGGCATTATACGGCCAAACATACTGGCCGTATAAAACATACGGACCGTATGTTCAGCCGTACTTCCAGCCCAGATTGAGACCCCTCTCTGGACAAAATCTACGGCCAGACATACGGTCAATATAAATTATACGGACCGTATGTTGGTCCGTAGAAGTTGGTCCGGTCAGAATTGAGTTATTAAATAAGGATCCAAGTTTCATTTCATTTTGTTTCCTTTTCACTCCCTTCTCTAAAACATCTCTCCACTTTTCTCCCACAAGTTTTCAAGAGAAATTAGTGTTCAACTCGTCAAACCAAGTGGATCAAGTATAAGAAACCCATTAAAGTTCATCCAAGCAAGAAATCCAAGTGAAGGAAAACTAGGGTTTTGCTCAAGTGAGGTATTTGCACCCGAGGTTCAATCCTACACCATCTAAGGTAAGTTTTATGGCATTTCCTTGTTTTTTAAGGTATTTGAAAGTTTAAACACTTGGATTATATAAGGAAATAGGAAATGGGTCATGAATGTGGAAGTAGTGTCACTTTTGAGTAAATGCTTGGATTGAGTTACGATTCTTGATACATTATGATTATAATAATGTGATAAATGATTTTGATAACATGGAATATGTCACGACCTAACCCCGTAGGCCGTGGCTAGCGCCCGAGCTGGACACTCGTATACTTACCTGTTAGCTATAATCAACCCGAAACTAAACATAATATGGAAACTGTAAAACGAAACGTCGTCTCGCGAATCGTCACATATATATATATCAAGGTAACCTGTCTCCGGAGGAGTCACAACCAATCAAAAGATAACATAGTACACGAGCCGACAAGGCTGTCATAACGTATGGGAATGTCCCAACTATATACACACAAGCCGACAAGGCTGCCACTACATACAACATCCCAAAATATATATACATACGCAAGCCGACAAGGCTGCCACTACGTACGGGAACGTCCCAAAATGAGTCATATCGACACAGCTGAACAACATCTATTTACAACCCACACATATGTCTACAGACCTCTTAGAGTATCAGCAGTGACATATGATGGGACAGGGCCCCGCCGTACCCCTGGATAAACATATACATATACTATAAATCAAAAGATCTGTACCAAAAGTCTAGGCTCCGAAACAATGGAGCACTCCAAGACAGCTTAGTAGAAGTCCTAAGCTGGAGGATCACCAAATCGAGTATCTGTACCTCGCGGCATGAAAGGCCCCCGAAGGAAGCGGGGCCGTAAAATTTGTCTTTGAGTATATAAAGCATGAAATACATTAAGGAAAATCATAACTAAAGTAGAGATTCCAGGAGACAAGTATGATAATCAAGAAATCACTATACCTGTGCCTTACGAATGAAATCATGCATATCATTATCATATACCGTACCCGGCCCATTATGGGACTCGGTGAATAAAGTCGTGTACACGTATACCGTACCCGACCCATCATGGGACTCGGTGCCATAATCATATCATCGTATCATCATATCATCATGTCATCATATCATCATATAACGTACCCGGCCCTCTAGTGAGGGACTCGGTCAATAATGTAGTAAAACTGTGCGTGATAACATACCCGGCCCGGGACTCGGTGAAAGATAACATGACAACATGCACGAGCAGAGTAGTGAGTAACCATATGCAAACTAAATCACCATCTGAGACTCAATGGAATATGTAAGATAAATTAACACTCGAGTATCAAAGGCAATAGTCATGTTAGGTACCCTTCGAATGTCACTATGGACTATATCAAATAGAGCCTCAGGAATCATAGAGACGTATCAAGATAACAAGAAATAGCTTATGGAAGTGACGTGTCATTAGTCATTGTAGAGTCTTTAAGAATAGGAACTTTTACGTACCAACTACTATCCAATCATATAGAAGACTCGAGGGGCAGTAGCTCAATTATCTTAAGAGTTCTAACATCAAGAAGTGAATAAGAATCAGGAATCACACTCGGAACTTATGAATGGAATTACCCCAAAGCTCATATCGTACATCACTTACATCTATACATGCCAAAAGAAAGAAACCTTTAGCGCTTATCCGTAACACAACACGCATACGCTGCCCAATAGTGTCTCAACCTATATTAAGATGTCAAGAACTATGGTTAAGCTACGGGGAGATTCAAAACGTATTCTAACGTTAGTAACTCCTTAATAGAAAATTAGACGACGTTTATCTTATATTCAAACCAACCACATAACAATTAAGCCAACATCAATAACCACACGTCAAGTACTAGATCGAGACCAATCAAGACACGGTACAAGAACGTCCCGAGACAGTCCGCACAACATTCCAAATCAGCCCACATTTTCAACATTCCATAATCTTTAACATAACGACTACGACATATTCAAGTCGTTCTTAACAATCAATAATCATAACATTTTCATCTAAACGACCTTATATAGCCCAACCAATATAATAACATAATGTATAATCTTAGTCATACTTAATCTTCCGAGCTCAACAAGAACAACAACAACATATCCAAAATAGCCCCTAACTAACAACATAAAAAGATGTTCGATAACCTTACGAACACTTACGAATACACCAAGCAAACCACATACGTTTCTTATATATTATCTCATACAATCTTTTCATCCAAATTCGTGATTTATACCAGCCCACACACGACAACAACATCATTCATTCATATGCAAGAAAACTATGTTAATATCACCACAAGTTCTACAACAGCCCACAAAAAAAATTCGACCTCAACTTTAACCATTTAATTCCTTCACTCTCATCACATAATTCATGATAACAACAACCAAAATACTACTTAAAATTAATTCATCAATTCCAACTACAACAGCCCCCTTACACGGTTCAACAACACTTCAACATATATAATTCCATATATTCAATTCATATCTACCAATTTATAACAAGTCCAAATCACCTCTAAAACATGTAGAAAGGATTAAATCTTACCTCAATAAACATAGCTCCTTAACTTTTGAAATTGATAACTTCAATTAATAAACACTTTTCTGCCCTCAAGGACCAATGCACGTTACCATAGACCCTTCAAATGGTTGAAATACCTTGGAAAATAATTTATTTTGCTACCATTTCGTGAGCTTCACCATGGGATGTACCATGGCAGTGGTATGGGTAAGTCTCTCTCTAGCTCTATTGTGTGGAAGATGAATTATGAATGAAATGTTAGGCCTTAGTCATCAATTTGCCCTTTATATGCATCACCTATTGGTGACACATGTCAAGCCCTTGACATGTGTCCCATTAACATCCAAGGGTCAATCAGATTTTGCCACATTTTTGTGGGGCCCACTTAGTGGTCTAATTAACTTAATTAATCATAATTAATCACTAATCCCCACTTAATAATCTAATCCTGATAAATTAATCCCAAATCTCCACTAATATTTCCACTAGTTATAATTAATAAGCAATTCGTGCATTAATAAAAAATCGGGGATTAAAAGTCCTTGTCTCATATCCAAAAATAATCTTGTCCTTGGATTTATGTCAATTAGCTCACGAATAATCCGTCGTATAAAAATATGGGATATAACATCCTTCCCCCCTTTAGAACATTCTTCCTCGAATGTTAAACTCGCCTCGTAAGATCTTATAAAAACTTTGGGGGGGGGGGGTCCCCATTATTGCTATAACATGTAGTCTCATCTACCAATCAATATAATCAAGTGAGGGATTTAAACTACTTGCCCGTATAGGAAACAAATAAGGATACTTATCCTTCATCTCATATTCGGCTTCCCAGGTCATCTCTTCCCTTTTACCATTCCGCCATAATACTTTGACGGAAGCCATATCCTTAGTACGCATCTTTCTCACTTGACGATCAAGTATAGCTACAGGGGTCTCCTCGTAGGACAATTCCCCCGTTACCTGGATATCATCCACGGGGAATACTCTAGAAGGATCACCAATACATTTGCGAAGCATGGACACGTGAATACGGGGTGCACTGCTTCTAGATCAGATGGTAGGTCCAACTCATAGGCAACCTTGCGTACCCTACGAACAATCTGATACGGCCCAATGTACCTCGGGCTAAGCTTCCCTATCTTACCGAATCTCATTACACCCTTCATGGGTGACACCTTCAAGAATACCCAATCACCAATTTGGAACTCTAAGTGTCGACGTCGATCATCGGCATATGACTTCTGGCGACTCTGGGATGCTAATAACCTTTCCTGAATAAGCTTCACCTTATCAACAGCTTGCTGAATTATATCTGGGCCGATTAACTTAGTCTCACCAATGTCGAACCAAACAATAGGTGACCTGCACTTCCTGCAATACAACGCCTCATACGGTGCCATCTGGATACTAGAGTTGTAGCTATTATTATAAGCAAACTCGATAAGTTACGAATGATCGTCCCAGCTACCTCTGAAGTCAATAACACAAGCCCACAACATATCTTCTAGCGTCTGAATAGTACGCTCGGCCTGTCCGTCAGTCTGAGGGTGAAATGTTGTGCTAAGACGCACTTGTGTCCCCAATCCTTTCTGGAACGATCCCCAGAAGTTAGCCGTAAACTGAGCTCCTCTATCCGATATAATAGATATGAGAGCCCCATGAAGTCTCACTGTCACCTTAATATGTAACCTCGCATAGTCCTCAGCCGAATAAGTGGTCCTAACTGGAAAGATTGGCTGATTTTGTCGGCCTATTCACAATAACCCATATAGAGTCATACTTCCGTGAAGTGCGAGGTAAGCCTGTAATGAAGTCCATATTCTGGAATCTTTAGCCTCATGTATTAGCTCTCTACTTCTTTAAAAGACTTTAACCATATTCTACCTTTTAGCTCTTAATTTCAATCCTTAGAGTTGGCTATCAAGTAGCGCTGGAGTTCCCTCATAATATAACTTTACATAGCCGCTCCGTGATCTGTCTATCATTAACTGGTATTACTCTGAAAGATTTTTTTTTTTTGTTTTGACATATAAATTCACTGTCATCTAGTAACCCGCTTGTTCTGATCGTCTCGCTTAAACCATTTCGTAATTTACCTTATAACACTTTAGGCTTATTATCTCATGTCATTTCTTTATCTTTAATTCAAACTCTTCTCGTTGCTTCCTTTACTCGCATTTTGCTCTTAACTTTCTGTCACACACTATGTTGCAATCCTTACAAGAATATGCGTAGGTGCTCAAATTAGCCCAAGAAATACCTTGGCGTCGTCTTACTAGTCTTCATGCTTTACCTTGCCTTTTCCTCTCTTATCTTACAATCGGATTTTCGGGATAAACCTTCGATTCAACCATGGCCATGTCCTATTTGCCCTCAGATTAATTCTATCTCGGTAATTTAGCTTAAACCATCTTTACATCTTCCTTAATGTACCCAGAATATCATAATCGTATTGTTATTGCTGACTCCAAACTCTTCTTATCATGTACTCACTCACTTGGTCTCATTCTTAGCATACAAATATTCGTAAGTTGCATAACTATTCTCGCACCACTTGCATGAAGTATACTCAATCTTAGTCACAGTCTTTCCTTCTCCTGGTTCATTCTGCTTTCATATCTTATCCGTACTAAAATTCTCTCTCTCGTAGCCTATCTTGTCATACTCCTTTCCCTTCCTTTATTCACCTTTTGATTTTCTCCCTTCCTACTATAGGAGATTTTCTATTCCTTCTCCTTTGTTACTGATAAGTCGCAATATCATTAGCGAACAACTCTGTCACACCCTAATTTCTGTTAGGGCGTGATGGGCACCCGACCCTTATTTAGGGCCGAGCGAACCCGCTGACTCTCATGATACTCATAACCGTACTGGGCCCGCAAAACATGACATAAGTACATAATGAAAGTTTTTCAGGAAACAACATGCTTTTCATCCTTTTCAAATCGAATAAAATCTGTAATATAAAGCATAATGATACATCGGCTTATGGAGCCGCTTACACAACCGACATGTACTATACACAACTCTGTCTGCAAAGTCTCTAACCTAGAACAAGATGTCACAACATATACATACTCTGACTCGGCACCTTTCGAAGAAATGGAGCTGCCAATCCCAGCCTGGTACATCTTCTACTAATATCCTCGGCCATCATGCAGGTGTACCTGGTCGTGTTTCATGCCACCTTTCTTCGGGGGCTGTGTTTCATGCCACGCAGGTACACCCAGATGAGCCGAGGATATTAGTAGAAGATGTACCAGCTGGATTGGCGAGCTCCATTTCTTCCGGAGTGCTGCCGAGTCAGAGTATGTATATGTTATATCCTGTGTTTTCGCACATTCGGCAGTTTCGAAATAATTGTGACTTGTTAAGAGTAAGGCCAAATCTTGGTTCTATTTAGCATATAAGTTATCTATGAGAGGTATGGACGCGGAAATATCGAGGAAGGCCTAAGGGCAAAAATTGGAATTTTAGAAATTTGTTTCGGGAATTGCAAAATACGATTCATGAAGCATTGGGCAAAAAAAAATGGGAAAAATGAGGCCCAAATGTGGGAGGTGGCCGGCCATGGCCGTATGGCCCAAGGCCCACATGGAATTAAAATCCATGTGGTTAAATAGATAAGCCACCATAATATTCTCAAAAGTTCCAAGAAATTTCAAGAAAAAAAAAGAAGAACTTGGAGAGTCACCAAGCAAGCCATTCGGCCAAAAAAAAAAAAAAAAGGAGAAAAATTTCCAAGCCTTCAACTTTGATCCAAAAATCTCTTCCTTCTCGAATTCTTAACAAGTTTAAGGCGCTCTTCGACATGGTATAAGTAGTTAAGCAAGAAAACTCCGTTTGCGGAAAGTGGAAATTTGAAGAAAATGGTGAGATTTCTATCCTTTTATGTTATGGAAGAAGTGTGTATATGTTATAGTGTTTAGAATTGAACAAAATCATGAAATTGTGGTGTGTGATGTAGCCGTGTGGGTGTGTGAATATGTATGTGGCCGTGTAGTGTGCATGGAAATAGGAAAATGAATTGAAGTCCATTTAGTTTGTTAGTTGCGTCGTTGTGGCATTTATGACGTAAATAAAGGTTTGGTGAATCGAGTTGGCATGAAAAATTCATTGTTAGGTTGTTGTAGGAAACTATGTGATTTTATTCTAGTTTTATGTTAACATGGAAATGAAATTGTTTGTCACGACCCAACCCCGTGGGCCGTGACTGGTGTCCTACTTGGACACCCATACGTACCTACCCAACAGATCCGACATGCCAAATAGCTAATCCGTTTAACATACATAAATCCAATACAGACATAAGGTGCATCGCACGAACATACATATACATATACATACTGAAGATTATACGGAAAACGTTAGGGCTATTATAACGTACAGTCGCATATCACACACACTTACACCGCACGGGATAACCCACACCCCACGTACATATACGCGGTACCTCAACACACGGATCCGACCGAAGGTAATCGGAAGACGGGACGGGGGCCCCGCCGTACCCAAATGATCATATACAGACAACGTACAACAAAAGATATATACCAAAAGTATCGACCCGGATCGAAGGAGCTCTCCCGGACGAACAGACCAATATCCTAAATCGCGGCGGCGTGCGCGCGCGCGCGTCCGTACCGTGGGCATGTAACACGCCCCCGCGAACAAGGGGGGTCGCATGCGAAGATACCGAGTATGTAAAGCGGAAACATAATATACATAAATATAATAACCGAATCGATACGTAAAATCGTAATGCACGAATAATACGTATGTATAGTAGAGCGGACGAGAATCGGATTCGTAGCGGAGTCGGACTTACGGAGAGCGTACGGACGGATTCTCGAGACGTAATCGGATCCAAAGGTATAGCAAGAGAATTAGAATACTGGTCGGACGTACGAAATGTGACGGAGACGAATCGCAGTCCAAATCGGACATACGGAAGCGCAAATGCACGAGAATCATGCATGCGAGTCATAATCATATGCGAGGGACGTACATATCGAAATCGGATCCATCTCTGCCACGGACGGATCCCGGCCCTTTAATAAGGGACGCGGTAACGAACCCGGCCCTCGTAGTACGGGACGGCGGTGGACGAATCGGATCAAGTGCCATCTTCGGCCGCCATCCCCATAATATCACATAATCGACCATCGTCGGGTGCATATCGTACACAACGGATCCGGCCCGCACAATCCGAGGACGCGGTGAACAATGCGCCGAGGTGCACGAACCACGAACTCCGGCCGGGCGCGGTGAAGAAGCGTTGAGGCATCCACGAACGTACAAATGAGAAACCATACACATACGGACCGACGTACGTACGTAATCAAGGCGAAATAGTTCGGGAAAGTAAGTGAATCGAGAATAAAGCGAATCGTATCGGGAGACGTAGTATCCGCACTGTTCCGCAGGTCGGAATAATATTCGGATTCGGAAGGCAGTCCATAATACTTCTTAGTTAGCTGACGGAACATAATTAAGAGTTACTTATGAAAATCGACAAACATATCATCGACTTGAACCATACCGGGAGTATCGAGTATTGTGGGCCCACCTCGGACCCAACCATAGTACAATACATAAATTATGGATAATAACCCTTGGGGAGTCGTTCATAATCATCTTAGGGTGTTTTGACTCCATTTATGGAAAATACATACTTATAGATCAATCTTAGAAGAAGTTGGTTCAATCTTATCGACGGATTTTGCGCTAATTTCAATCTCGAATTGTGGGTAAGAAGGGTCATCGAGGCTCGCTGTTGTCAAACCCGTTAGACTCGAACATGCCATAGAAAGATAGGGAAGGCTTTACATACTGGATTACGCCTACGCTCCTCAAATCTCCGTTCCGTTTTCGTCCAAAAAGCGCAAATGGTCATTCTTACCAATTACTATTCATGCAAACTAATATTTCAACTTGGGGTTATACTTGGCTACCGAAATTTCGGCAAAGACTTCCCCTATGAATCCAACGCCCCGAGACGTGGCTCGCAATATATCAACAACAACAACCCAACAATCCAACGACAACAACGGGTATCACAAAATACGCAATATGGCACAATTAGCCATTTTTCCAACATAACACGATAAGTTCGCTCTAACTTCACACTTTGCAACCAAAAGCTATCAAATTACATTATTTCCTTCCAAACTCACTAACGATACCCATAATTCATATTTAAACCTTACTTCCATACTTATACAAAAATCATATAAAATTCACCAAATTCGCCATAACAACATAAAACCATTTTCGATGCCGTCTCAATTCATTAAACCTTTATTTATGTCGTAAGAATCGTAACAACACAACTAGCATATCAAGCAAAACAATTTATTTTCATTTCAAGTTTTCCATAAGTCACGGCCACATCCATTATTTCCAAATCCATCCGAATTCATTCAACTTTCACTTTCAACTCATATCCCACAATAACCACAACTAAAATATAACACAAAATTCAATACCAAATCCATGCATAACCATGCACACACACACACGGCTCCATATACACACACACACGGCTTATACACTACAACTCACAATTCCATGTCTTTCATTCAATTCCACACATCATAACATACATATAACCTTCCATAACATAATAAAAACATGAAATCCTTACCTTTCCTACAAATTCTCACTTGCCACTAGAGTTGTCTCCTTGCCAAGATAATTATACCAAGTTGTAGAGCACCTTGAACTTAGTAAGAATTCAAGAAGAACCAAGTTTTTTTGAACCAAGAACCAAGCTCCAAGGATTTTTTTCCTTTCTTTCTCTCTCTCTTTCTCTATCGGCCGAGGCCCTTCCTTTGTGTTTTCTTGATTTCTTTTGATTTGTCTTGAAATTTCTAGAGAGAAGACATATATACTTATCCCCTTAATATGTCACATGCATGGCACATGGAATATTTTCATTAATTGGGTGGACTTGGGCCTATACATGGCCGGCCACCTTCACCACTGGGCCTTGATTTTTCTTATTTTTTTTGGCCCAATTCTTCACGAATCATATTTTGAAATTCCCGAAACAAATTTCCAAAATTCCAATTTTGCCCTAGTTCCTTGCTCCGGTGTTTCCACATTCAAACTTCCATAACCTAAGCATACCAACATCAAGAAAAATCCAAACATAACCTTATTCCTTGTAAGTCAATGTTACTTCCAAACTTTCGAATACGCAAAAATGCCGGATGTAACATTGTTAAGATGTAATTATGATAACTGTTGATGAAATGGGAAAATGGAAATATGCTATGAAGATGTATGTTAAAGATTAAAAGTTTTGGATGTATTACGGCTTGATGGAAAGTTTGTATATCTTCAGATATTTGTAGAAATGATATGAAATGTTTCGAATTGTATTTGAATGGTTTTGGATTAGTGAATAGATATGAGAATGTTAACATGAAGTTGGGAAGGTGAAGTCGAATGGAAGCTATAGCATTATGTTGGAAAAAAGATTAGTTGTGTTATATTGTGATTCGTAGGATTGTTGTTGTTGTTGTTGACAGGTGTACAATTAATGTTGTTGTTGGATTGGTCGTTGTCATTTAAGCCGAGTTAATACTCGGGATGTTGAATTTATAGGGGAAATGTCGCCGAAATTTCGGTAGGCAAATATGGATTTAAACTTGAGTTCTTAAAAGCTTGTAACTCACATTTGGTAACTATGACCAATTGTAGATTTTGCAGAAACGGGAGTGAAATGAGCTCGGACGAGCGTAAGACGCGAACAAGGTATGTAAAGCCTACTTTTCCTTCCTTTTGGGATGTCCACGATTGGGAAGATCGGGAAACCCGGGGAAAAGTTCCTTTTGGAAAAGGTTTGATTTGCATACTTTATTCCCCCCCTTTAAAAACTTCTTTGGCAAAAACCCTTAAA
>NW_026717620.1:0-24752 GCF_029784015.1 Lycium ferocissimum | reverse complement strand
TATGGAAGTATCTTATCATTTTTGGTTGCCCAATTTCCTTTCACTTGGTTTATGAGCAAATCGGAGTCCCAAATTACCAGCAACTCACGTATGTTCATGTCCATCGCCATCCTGAGACCGAGGATACGTGCTTCGTATTCTGCCATATTGTTGGTACATCTGAAGTTGAGCTTTGTGGCCATCGGATAGTCTTTGTCCTATTTACGATATCAACGCCGCCCGGCTTTGATCATTTGCAGTTGTTGCTACATCTAACCGAGTCTCCAACCAGTATGGATTGCCGCCTCTTCTTCCATAACCATCACTTCTTCGTCTAGGAAGAAAGTCCGCAATGGTTCAAGTTCGTCATCAATAGGACTTTCTGCAAGCAGGTCAGCTCGAGCTTGTCATTTGATTACCTTTTATGCTACGTATACGATTTCGAATTTGCTCAGTAGCATCTGCCATTTAGCCAACTTTCCTATGGGCATCGGTTGCCAGAAAATGTATCTCAGTAGATCTATTCTGGATATCAGGTGGGTGGTGAACACCGATAGGTAGTGTTATATCCCGTATTTCGCAAGTCGGGATAATTCGGGTCAATTACGATAAGTTGGGGACAAGACCATCCCGAGAGGCGAAGTAGAGATTTTTGTTTGCCTTAAGAGAATAAGTTGTGTATGATTTTATTGGCATGGAAATATTAAAGGAACATTTGGGGTCAAATTTTATTTTTGGAAAGTAGTCTAATTATGGAAGGGAAATTAATTCATGAAAAAAAAAAGAAAGAAGGAGAAAATGAAGGCCATGTGGCCGGCCACCTTAGGTGGGCCATGGCCACATGGTTGGCTAAAGTTTGCAATTAAAAAGATGACTTGGTCATCTTAATTCCTCACTTTATCTTTAGAAATTTCAAGAAAGAAGTGGAGGAGAAAAACATGGCCATATTCGGCCCTAGCTAGAGGAAGAAGAAGATCAAGAAACCTTCATTCCAAAAATAATTCATCCTAGTTTTCCTACCAATTGGAAGGTGCTCTTCAACGTGGGATAGTTGTTGGATCAAACACAACACTTATTCTTGCAAAAGTTACTCCTAGCCGTGTGCAAAAGTTAGGAGAAGAAGGTATGCTCTAATCTCTTCTTTTATATGTCATGCATGGTTTATGTATGTTGTTAAGGGTGGAGATGGATGAAATTTATAAAAATAGGGAAGTTGGAGGTGAAGCCGTGTGGGGGTGTGGGTGGCCGTGCATGTGTGTGTGTGTTGTTAAGGTGATGAATTAATGAATTTAGCATGTTTTTGTGTTGTTGTAATGTATAGAAAATGAATGAAACCCATGGCATGTTGTAGGTTGAGGTGTGGCCGAAAGTATGGGGCTGTTTGTATGCAAGAAATGAAGTTATGTTATGTAGTATTTTGATCGTCGTCGATATGAATTCTATGTGATAGAATGAAGTTTAACGAACGAAATTGAAGTTGTGATGATTGTGGGCTGATTTGGAAGCTAATGTAGTTCTTATGTGAATTTTATATTTAGGATGATTACATTGTTAATGCATAGATTGTTGATGTAGTTTATGAGTTTTGAAAGAAGAAACTATATTAGAATTGTTTTCGGGTTTGGAGAGTATTTCGGGTACAATGAAACAATATTTGGAATGTTGGAAAAATTGTATGAATTGCTTAAAGTGTATTGCATATGGTTTGAATGGGTTGGATTAGTGGTTGAACGCATGAGCGTTAATGTCAATTTGGTTTCATGAAGTTAGTTGATTATATTGGAATACCTCTAAGTATATAGCAATATATGTATAGTGTTGGAATATGTTGGAATTGAATATTAATGTTGGAACGTATTGTGAATCGATTTTTAATGTTGTAGTTTGGTTATTGGTTTGGTTGTTGTTGATAATTGAGCCGAGTTAAACCTCGGGGATGTTGTATATATAGGGGAGATGCTTTGCTAAATTCCTGAGACAAGTATTGACTAAGATTGAGTTCTTGAAACCTTATGACTAATATTTGGTAAATATGACCAAATGTAGATTTTGGACGAAACGGGACTTGAAGTTGGACGAGCGTAAAGGACGAATAAGGTATGTAGAGCTCTCCCATTTCTTCTCTTGGCATGTCTTAGATGTACTAGGCTCGAATTTGGACCTTGGGGACAATTCCACTCCTCGGAATCTACGTCTAGAAGCGCCCCTTTTTCATTCAGTAGAATTGAATGATTTATTGTGTAAATAGTTAGAAAAATTGTTTAACCTCTAAAACTTGTGCAAATGAAACCCGATTGCCTTAAAACACTCATAAATGACGTTATGAAGTTTGACACGCGTAATTTACATACGCCACCTCATTTGTGAAGGTGGGCCCACTTTGTCCGGATTTTTCCTATTATTCCGTTTGAACTACTTTGGAAAACTAAGGAAAGTTTTTAGCTACCTTTCTAATTTCTACGGAATAACTGTTATATCTATTTATTTGAGTCTTATGATCTATTTTGGAACTTGCAAGTGCTCCAGAAAGATTATTCTGATATGAAATAGTTCGACATCCGAAAGAATCATGTTCTGATTATTATTAAAGGTCCACTATGAGATCTGTCATTTGTGTTACGCCTTCAAGTCTCTGTAAAATGTTGTATGTCTTGCATTGCATATGGTTTTCTCACTACTCTGCTCGTGCAAGCTTAATACGTCTTTCACCGAGTCACGGTAGGGTATGTAATCGTGCATAGTCTCATTGCATTGTTCATGAGTCCTCACTAGAGGGCCGGGTACGCTATATAAATACATATATGATGATCTGATGATGTGATGGTATGGGGATGGCGGCCAGAATGGCATTTGATAATCCTACTTACCGAGTCCCTCACTAGAGGGCCGGGTACGGCATATGCATATGATTACATGCTTACATGATTACTATACACGATGTTTACATGACCTTACTTACCGAGTCCCTCCCTGGAGGGCCGGGTACGCTGTATATATATAATGATTTGATGACATGATATGGATATGCATGAGATATAATTCACAGGCAAGTTTTGATTCCCTGATTTCTATATTTATTTTGATAAAGTCCAGTGCGGTTGTGGTTTTATTTCTTGTGTTCGTGCTTTACATACTCGGTACATATTTAAATCTTGACCCCTTTCTTCGAAGGCAACGTTTCGTGCCGCGCGGTACCGACGCTCGGTTGAGGATCCACACCGCCTAGGCCATCTATCCCTGCTTTTTTGCGGGAGTACTCCTTCTTCCGGGAGCTCATATATTTTGGTATATATTTTTCTTTTGATACATATGTATATTATTATTCGGGGGGTACGACGGGGCCGTCCCGTCATATGATTTCGTTATTATTTTGTTTAGAGGGCTCCGTGGACATGTACGTGGGTTATGGCCGTATACGTACGGTGCGTGTATGTATTATATGTACGGGCGGTTTATCCACCGGCGTAGCCTTGTCGGCTCGCCTATATATGTGTATATGAATATGTTGGCCCTGTGTGGCCTTTGTTGGTATTTTCTGCGTGCAGGTAAATTCTGGTTAGTAAGAAAAACAGAGGAAACTCTGCCCAATTTTTTTTATATACTTGAGTTACTATTTTTGGCTTATGGTACGTACGGGTGCCCAGATCGGGCGCTAGTCACGGCCTACGGGGTTGGGTCGTGACAGGTAGTGTCTTAGTTTTTGGGCAATCCAGGTCAAAGCACAATAGTTTTTCTCTATGAGTTTATACCGCGCTTCGCAGGAAGTGAACTTCTTGCTCAAATAGTAGATGGCATGTTCCTTTTTGCCCTTTTCATCATCTTTGTGCCGGCGTGTCCAAAAGCACTTTCGTGCGACGGATATAGTAACGGAGGACTCTCTTGCAGAGCGTGCAAGACGGGAGGATTGGAAAGGTATCTCTTGATTTTGTCAAATGCCTCTCGGCATTCTTCCATCCAATTTATGGGATCGTCCTTCTTAAGTAACTTAAGGATTGGATTTATAATCACAGTTGACTGGGCTATGAACCGCCCAATGTAGTTCAGCCTTCCTAAAAAGCTCATGACTTCTTTCTTGGTCTTGGGAGGTGGTAACTCCTGAATTGCTTTAATTTTAGTAGGATCTAGTTCAATACCCCTACAGCTGACTATGAATCCTAGCAACTTACCCGCAGCCACTCCAAACACGTACTTTGCAGGGTTCAGCTTTAGATTGAATTTGCGAAGCCTGTCAAAGAACTTACGCAAGTGCACGGTATGCTCTGAGCTTTCCCTTGATTTTATGATGACATCGTCCACATATACTTCAATCTCCCGATGCATCATATCATGGAATATGGTAGTCATAGCTCTCATATACATGGCGCCAGCATTTTTAAGGCCAAACGACATTACCCTATAATGGTTGACTCCTCAAGGGGTGATAAAGGCTGTCTTTTCAGCGTCTTCTTCGTTCATGAGTATTTGATGGTCCCCCGCAAAATAATCCACGAATGACTGCAGCTCATGCTTGGCGCAGTTGTCTATTAGAATGTGGATGCTTGGGAGGGGAAAGTTTTCTTTTGGACTTGCCCGGTTGAGATCTTGGTAGTCCACACATATTCGAATCTTTCCGTCCTTTTTGGGTACTGGCAGTATGTTGGCCACCTAAGTGGGGTAGGACGTCACCTCTAATATTCCAGACTTAATTTGTTTCTCCACTTCATCCTTTATCCTGATACTCATGTCTGGTTTAAATGTTCGCGTCCTCTGTTTGACTGGGGCAAAACCCTTTTTGATGGGTAATATTTGGGCCACTATTTCAGTGCTTAATCCTGGCATATCCACGCATGACCAAGAGAAGACGTCTACATATTCCTTCAACAGAGCTATGAGCTCTTCTTTCTGTGAAGCTCCCAAGTGACCAGTGATTCGTGTCTCCTTGAGATCCTCTTCGCCACCGAGGTTGATCACCTCAGTTTCATCCATATTTGGCTTCCTCTTATCTTCTAGGTCTTCCAACTCTGCTACCCGTCCCTCTGGCATCATTGTCTATTTATCGTACTCCTCGTATTCTTGTTGGCTGTTTTCCTCGATTGTTTCACGACACATCATGACATTTTTTATTGTTTTATTATGGTTACTACTGAAAAGGCGAGGCAAAGTAAAGTTAGGTTTATTATTGTTCGTTTTGCGTAGTTAGTTAGGAAACTTTCGTTATTATTATATGGTAAAGGTAGCAGTTTTATATAGATCGAGGCTTTTCATCAATTCAAGAATAATTGATTACAACTATGGTCTTGGTTCGGAACAACGTAGGACCACTTCAATTTTTAAACATCATGAAGTAATTTAGCAAAGGCGATCATTCAAGTCCCAGCCGATGTCGCCGCTTTTAGCAAAAACGTTTTTAAAGAAAATCCATCTCTGTACCGGGGAGCCAAGAGAGGAGTAGATGTCCAATTGTTCAAGCTCTCTCCTGGCCTTAGACTGCATATGTTGGGTATCTGCTGACTTTCTTCATTGATCGTGTAGCATCCCTCTTCTTGGAACAGCGACTCGAGACCCCATTAGTTTATTCTTCATTCGGCATCGGCATCTTTTTGGGGAACGATTGGTGCAGTCTCTGAATTGGGCCATCTCTTTATTGCCCTGTAGAATCTGTTCCTCGGCTGTGCTGGTTTTGGGAGGACCTTCTGGATCAGTCCTGCGGCTAATAAACTTTCGAAGAGGCGAGCCTTAGGCTCGAGAAGTGTTGTGAATTCTCTTGTGGCTTCTTCTCGAAAGCAGGACGTGGAGCATTGTATGCTGGGGGTGGTGTTTGATTTTGGTTATTTTGAGGTGGTTGATATGCTTGTGGTGGGTTATTTTGCAATGAGCTGTAATTTTATTGAGGTGGTCTTTGGTAAATGGTAGCTGGCACACTTACACTAGGCGGAGCCGCGTAAGCTGGTACAGTGGTGGTGAAGCTTGGTTTTCCGTAATACATAGGCGTTGGATAATTTATAAGGGGTGTTGTTACGTGGGAGGATTGTGGTTCTTTTGTGTTTGGATTCGGAATGTGGGATATCCTTGCTATGTCCTCATTCTTCTTGCGGAAGATTCCCGCAATAGCTTGTCCAGATGCCTTGTTAAAGACACTAACTATTTTCCCGAATTTGAGACCATCTTCTATGGCCTCTCCTATTTTGACCAATTCAGCAAATGGCCTCCCAGCCATGGATAGCAATCTGTCATAGAAATCAGGCTCCTGGGATCTAATGAACACAGTGACTAGCTCTCTTTCCACATCGGTGGGTAGCTACGCACGGCACCGCACGGCCCTCCACTTTCTTTGTCAAACTCCTTATAGTTTTCTGTTGATTTTTGCTTGACCTTTTCAAGGTAATAGCGGTCTGGTACCGTTTCGAGATTAAAGAGAAATCTTTCCATGTAGGATTCTGCCATGTCCTCCCAGGTGTGCCATTGACACATCTTTTGAGTTGCGAACCACTCAGTGGCTTCTCCGGTCAGACTACAACTAAATAGTTGCATGATTAGAGGTTCATTTTTCTTTACTCCGACCAATTGGTCGCAGTAGGATCGGAGGTGTGCCTTGGGATTCCCTATCCTGTTGAACATCTCTAATTTTTGGATTTTGAACCATACGGCAGAGTCGAATCTTAATGCGTACCTTTGATGTCATCATATCTTAGACACAACAGCCTTCCTTTCGGACCTATTGGATTTTTCCAGTAGTTTCTCCATCTTCTTCTCCATATCTTTCTCATGCTTATCCTGTTCAGCCCTCCAAGCCTTTTCCATTTCTTCATAATGATCTAGCTCTTTATGCCTTGGGGAGAATTCACTTGGGATGTTAGGAGTAAAGAACAATACTTGGTGGGTGGTATGGTTGAGCGGGGCAGTGGTGGTCTGTCTAGTTGGTGGAGCTGGAGCACATATTTGGTTTGCCGGATTCATGAAAACTGGCTGAGGAACCTGGTAAGAAGGGATGGAGTGAGTGGTCCCTGTGATTTGAACATATTTTGTTTGTGGAGGAGTGCGGTTGGAAGGACCGACATAGTTTGGTTTGGTAGAGATTAGTGGAGGTGGGATGGTTCCTGGTGGGTATATAGGAAAATGATCGGGTGTTGGGAGCTCAGCCAAGGGAATGGAGGAGGAGGCCTCCTTTCCTCTGTCGAGGCATCCTTGTCTGCATTTGTTGCCTCATTCCCAGCCACCTTTTCTTGGAGAGCCGTAACGACAGTCAGTAATATCATAGTCACATCTTCTTGAGATGATACTTCTTGTGGGTCTTGGGCATCTCCGTCACGGAAAGCGAGCTCATTTATGTCATCCGGTGTACCAATCATCTTCTCTTTGCCTTTATCCGCGTGCGACGCTAACGCGGCTTTGGATCTTGTGAAGTATGCCAGTTTTCAGTACTATGCTAATCGGCCTCGTTCTATAAGTTAAGAATAACTCATCGGTAGACAAAGTTAACTACTTATCATAAAATATGAAGGCAAAAGATCACATATTGATATTTAAAGCGCACATAGCACATAAAGTCACATAATTAAGCTCGAATACTTTTGATCCTTTGTTCGAAAGGTTCGGATGTTTATGGGCCTTTGATGTTTGGGTGGAGCTTGGTTCAATGGGCTTCATGGTTGACTTACTTTGGCAAACCCTTCCCTGTTACAGAAATTAAACAAATTGTGGGGGGGGGGGGTGGATTGTAATTTATATTATGTAGGGGCCGAGTCTTATGTAGACTGCCTACGTATCCCACCAGGGGAAATCAGGCCCTATCATAGTTCGTTTTACAAAAGAAGGATATATATACTCTCTAAATATCCTTTGGGCTAAATCTAGCTAGAGACATCCACAGACCAGGCCTGGCTAGGGCTTCCCGCGGATCCCTCCATAGGGACGTCAGGTTGGCGCGGTTCCTTACAATATTTATGGGGGAGGGGGTAACTTTTAATGTGCAAAAAATAGGGACATCTAATTTCTACCCAAAAATATAGTTTCACGATCCGCTGTCCTTACGAACTCGCTCTCTCATTTCCCTTTCATCTCAATACTGTGGTGGTAGGATGACCAGGATCTCTCCTATGCTGTTCTTGTGCTCCAGTTCAAGATTAAATGTGTGGCACTCTTTACATGTCATGCCCCATAGCTCCTGTACGGTACTGGCAAAACTTGTTCTTGTTGGGCCCCAGAGGTGCGGGCTCGTGGGCAGGTTCCACGAGTCTCATCTTTCTCAAAGTAGCCAAAGTCGAGAAGATGCGGGCGTATGATTCCTCGAAGATTGTGAAATTATATCGCTAGATCTAAGTACTAGCGATGACCCCTTCTCCCGGTATAATAGGGTCATGGACTAGTAGGGTACGTGGCCCCCACAAAGTCCGAATGATCCTATCATCAACCAAGCTATAAACTCTTCTCCTTAACCCCAAACACTCATTCAAGGTATGACCGGCCAGGTTGCAGTAAAAAGGGCACCTTTTGTATGCGTTCCGACTCGAGGGCGGTGGAAACCTAGCCTTTAGTGGTGCGAGGCACTCTGTGGCGACCATCCTTTCGATTACCCTCCTTACGGAGTGACGGGCCGTGGAGCTACTATGAATGGGGACGAATGGGCTTTGAAGGCTATTCCTGCAGTGTTTGGTTCGGAAGGGCACCTTTCTTAAAATTCTTAGATGCCATGGTGGAGGTGGAAGGTACTATCATGGGTGACGATGCATAGAAGTCAGACTCCTCGTTGGTTGGGGCATAGTAGTCAGATTCCTCATTCGCATCATTCTTCTCCTCTGTAAACTCAGGAAACATCTCAATGGTGGCTTGTCCACTTCGACCTCTATGTCAACGGGCTCTAATTCCTCCTCTTCCATATCTTGAGGCTCTTCTTCTTCCTCTTCCGGTTCTTCTTCGGGTTCGGAGGCTTCCTGTTGAGGCACCGACTCCTCTTGTGGGTCTGATTCTTTCACCCACGGGTCTGATCTAGCTCCTTGTCTTTCGTTCACTCCTCTCTCTAGGTGTCATAGGCCTTCTCTCAAAAGGTATATAGTTCAGCACCAAATCCCTTACTTCTTCTGGGACATTCCCATAGTATTGTTCTTGGGGTATGCCCTCTAGCGGGTTCCCAACCATCTCCAGCAGCCTTTCCACTTCCTCAATTTTCCTCCTAATCTCTTAGAGGTGCTTCTCTATTTGTAGTACTTTGTCTCTCAGCATCTCAGTTGTCTCTCCCAGAGTCTGCGTTTCTTGTTCTCCTTGGTTTGCCATTGTAAGTCAACCTTTTATGGAGATTAATTTGGGTAAGTTGGGGTTTTTCTTTTGGTATGTATTTTAGATCATCGGATCAAATGTATTCAAGCCTTAATATATGATAACACACCTAGCAAATAGACATGTGAAGCACGCAGCAAGCATTCATGTAATTTGCAGATATTTATACTATTCGCGTTCCTAAAGCCTTTTGAGTTTAGGCTCTCTTAATCGCTTGAAACAAGCAAGTGCCATTTGTGAAAGTGAACCATTGCCCCAATAAATCATCATTAGTTAATAAATAAAAATAAAAATATCTTCCCCGAAGGAATTACAAAGATGAAGAAGCTGACATGGGGCTTGTTATAAAGTAGTAAATCAGCAGGGTTCTCCTCCAGCGGCTGATGTTGAGGCCTGGCTTGTCTTGTCTTTCTTGACCCTCTGAAGGGTGGTCTGAATTCGAAGTCGTGCTTGCTACATCTCCATCCTGATTATCACCGGATCCATTTCTTCTAAAATTTTGGCTAAGTGCTCATCTGTGCTTTCCAAACATTCCTTTAGATGCTCTTTTTCTTGGGCATCGTGAGGAAGTGTGGGCCTTGGGATGGATGCATGGGCCAAGTGTTCCTGTAGCCCATTCATGATACTGCAGGTCCACACTACCTCGAACTTATGCAGGGCTGAAGTATGCGGACCCCAACTCACATGACCATTCCGTTCCTACGAGGATCACCTCGGCATTCTTGATCTTCTGCTCTGTGTGCTCAATGATGAATTGCTCAAGATTTCCTACCCGAGGTATCACTTGCCTCCTACCAAATTGCCTTAAAACCCGAGATAGATAATAAGGACGGATTTCTCGAACCCCTGCTAATGGCAGAAAGGGAAAATTCTTACCACGAACCACTACAATTTCAAGTATGAAGTCGGGAAACATCCACTGGATCCTATCTTCAGTCAATTCATCAAAGAAGTGGGCCCATGCCACTTTGGACATGTAACTAAGGTTCGGGCAATAATTTGTAAGACGGTCTATCCTGTTGTGGTTGCTCAGATACTAGACTTCCTTTGCCATGTTGATGTGTTTGATAATCCACCGTTGTTACAACATGCTACATCCTTGGATGTATCAAAAGCGATTTCGGCATTTGTCTAAAGCCCGAAAAATATCCGCCAGGATGATGGTTGCTAGGTTAAAATACCTTATTTCCTGATCCTTGGTTATACCATAGAAGATAGCGGGGGCTAAGTAGATCACTCGGGTGTCTATGGCCAATGATTCGTCCTGTGGAAACACCACAGTGCCTAGCAAGGCTACGGCGAACGTCAAAAGTCTAACTGCTTCCTACTTTTCTCTACTCTTGAACTCCCTTTGATACAGAGTATACCCGGTGACATCCCCGAATCTCCGATACAGATCTCTAAAGGCTACATTAGGTCCTCGCGCCCATGGCGCCTCAATCAATACAAGAAACTTCATGATTTGGTCGACTGCGGGCCTCTGTGGAAATAATAGGTTGTGATCTGGCTTGTGTCGTTTTCTTAAACAAGTTCCATTGATGTCTATGACATCCCTAATCTTCTCCAAGGTCAGAGTCATCTCAATTTTGCCGAAGCGAAATAATATTTTCTTATCATCCTAACGTCCTGCTAACACCTCTATTAGTTCCGGAACAACCCTTCGTTGTCATGATAGCTGGAAGGTGACCTAGGGTGCAACTAATCGTCCTTTTGTGCGCGTTACCTAACCACTCCCACCAGCCCTCAATAGATCTGGAGCCTCGACAGCTATGTCAAAACGAATTCGACCTTCCATCTACAAAACAAAAAATAGTTAATATTCCCCCCCCATCCTGTCCGCGACCCAAGTGGCTGTTGACTAGTGCACGGGCGGGCACCCGAACACGTTATTAAACGGAGATCGCATACAGATGACTTATGCGTACACAAATATCAGACACTGTCTCAAACTGTCTCAAACACAAACATATATATATCGCAGAAGCCGGCAAGGCTATCATATGGCGCAACGGCCCGACACATATATACAAATGCAAGCCGACAAGGGCGCCGGTGAATGGGATCGCCCGAACATATAACATACAAACACACACACGTACGATGTAGGCACAACCCACGTACGTCTACGGACCTCCAAACGAACAACGGAATCATATGACGGGACAGGGCCCCGGCCGTACCCCTCGAACAAACCAATACATATGCGGCGAACGAGTATATACAAAATGTGGCTCCGGGATGAGGGAGCACTCAAACGGCGAGAAAAGGGTGTCCTGGGCGGCGGATCACCAGAAAGCGCGCGTCGGCCACTCGGCGGGCACGAAACGCGGCCCCGAAGACAGGGGTCGAAGCAAATATGTTGAGTATGCAAAGCGAAGATACGATAAACAAAGCGAGCCATAATCAAAACGAAGTACGAAAATAAGTGCAATATCCAAAATACCAAGATGTTTACTTTTAAAATACAAATCATGCATGGGGCTCGGAAAATATGGTCGCCCGCCGTCAATGGCGCCATAACACATACTCCGAGAGATTTCAGATCTCCGAAACCCGACATATCACATATCACATATACACGTCACACCATACGGAGGATCGGCGCCGGACACATCATATCACCAAATATACACGGTACCCGGCCCTTCGAGCGAGGGGCTCGGTGAACCATAAACACATCATACTCCGGAATATAACATAGTGCGCACGACAACATAACCGGCCCGGACTCGGCGAGAGATGCAATAACCATTTGCACGAGCAGAGTCGTGAGTAACCATATGTATAAAATCATTATCATAGACTCAAAAGATAAGTAAACCGACCATACTTGGGAGTCGGGATAATAGCCATATCTAAGTTCTTTCAAAAGTCATCAGGACTATATAAAGAAAGTCGCGGGGCCCTTAACGACGGTATCAACCCAAGTCGGGCCGCCTATGGAAGACATAATCATAATACACCTACAGAATCCTACGAGCATATCGAGGCGATCCGGATTCTGTCTACGAAAGATACGGGCGTTCCTTTTTCGACGTAGAACTTTTTAAGAACAAAACTTTTTATGCAACATTTGAAAACCAATTATCCTAAAGACATAAGGGCCATTATTCCATTACATTACGAATGTCAAAGATAAAATACAAATAAGAATCAGAGGCATACTCGGATTGCGAGAATAGAATTTTCTCGAGGCTCATGTCATAGCCTATTTATACTAAGGCATGCCAAAAGAAGGAAGGTTAAGCTTTACATACCTCGAACGCCCTCCAAGCTAATCCAAACTCAAGCGAATCCCAACCTACGCCTCGGGCTCCCCAAGGTCTACAAATACGTCATAATATGACAAACATTAGCTATGGACGTTTGGGCATTTAATTCCAAATTAACACTTAATTCTCTCAGAAATTTGGGCAGCATTTTCCCTGTAAATAGGCCAACCCGAGAATTTAACTTGGCCAAATCAACAACAACAACAACAACCAACCAACCTAGCAACATCAATAACCAATCCGAAAGGCAATATAGCATTAATAACTCTCTTTTATATCATTCAACAACATTCATAATATTCAATTCAACGGCTTACCTTCAAGCCAACATCAACGCTTATACATTCAAATACTAACCCGAACCCATACCAACAATATTCAAAGACATTTTAAGCAATTCATACAACATTTCAAACATCCCAAATAATACTCCAACTCACCCGAAAAAACAGTCCCCAACCCGAGAACACATCCATAACACATCTTTCACCTCCAAGTCATGATTTGCACCAACAATCCACATTCTAGCAATGTCATTCTCATAAATATACAAATTATATCAAATGCACAATAACCTCCAAATCAGCCCATACAATTACAACATCAATCTTGAGCCATTACACTTTCATTTTGCAACATAGAATCCATAACGACAACAACAAAATACTAACGACAATTTGTTCATTCTCAATCTACACAAAGGGGACCTATTCGGCCAACCCATACACACACATATAGATGATTTTCATTCATTTCTTCACACTACACAACTAAACATGCTACATAAAATCAATTCACCATCTCAACACAACACACACACCTACACGATCATACACACCCTATATGACTCAACTCCAACACACCATATTTCATGATTTCCATCCATTTTAGCATACTACAACATGCATACACCATTCATAACACATAAAACATGATTAAATCTTACCTTTCTTCCTTCAACTTCACAACTAGCTAGGGTTAGCTAGGATGAAAACTAGCGGTTTGATCGCTCCAACAACACTTCCACGTTACTTAGGGACCTCCAATTAGTGGATTTGCATCAAAGAAATATTTTTGGGATGGCTAGTTTTGGACTTGATTTTTTCGGTTCTTGGCCGAGAGGTTGAGGATGTTGTTCTTCAACTTCTTGATATTTTTTCTAAGTGTTGGATGATGAAGAATGAATTAGTAGTCATCTTTTGCCTACTAGTAAGACTTATACATGTGTCCATGGCCCACACATGTGTTGGACCAATTAAAATTGGCCACAACATGTGTGGGACCACCTCCCATTCACACGGCCAAAGGGCCAAAAATTGCATGATTTCCAACTTCCAATTATATCACTTTTGGTCCCAAATTTTCCTAAATGTTCCATGGCAACAAATTCATGAACAAATTATATCTCAAAACAAAATCAAAGGTCAAAAGTCCCGACTTTGCATCCCGGAATAGTTTTGTCCCTAGCTTACCATAGTTAAACCGGATTGTCCCAATGTACAAAATACGGGATATAACATCCTCCCCCCCTTTAGAACATTCGTCCTCGAATGTTAAACTAGCCCTGCAGGGTCTTATAAGCAATTTCGGGGAAGTTTCCTTTATAGCTATCACACACAATTCATCCATTGATCAACATTAGCATAACAAGAAGCTAGCCAATCTATACCCATAATCACGTCGAACTTAGTATCATCTAACTCTATATTTATGCTTAGTGCACTTAGACTTATTAATTACCGAACAATCTCTATAAAAAGGAATAATAATGAATCCCCTACTGGTGTAGCTACCTCAAAAGGCTCTATCGGTTCAGATTCTATCCCAATATGATAAAGTAGAGCCAGGATCAATCAGTGCATATACATCTCGAGAGAAGACCAGTAAAATATACCCCGTAACGACATTAGGCGATGCCTCCGGTCTGTGATTCTTAGCCAATGCATAAATGCGGTTCGAAGGACCGCTATTAGCCGGGAACTCCGCCAAAACATAATCTGCGCGGCCGGGCTGGTGCTGGCATACCTCGCCCCGGGGCGCATAAAATATTTCGAGGCGATAGATGAATCATGTATAGGCCGGTGGGCGGGAGACATGGAATCATGCGGCGCACCACCTCTGGAACCGGACAATCTCTCATCGGATGGCACCGACGGCCATGATTAAAACACTCGGTGAAATTAAAAACACTGAACATACATAAATTACGGGAACGGGAGGTCTAGGTGATATCATGAATGAACCTATGAATCTGTGATCATTTAAAATATAGGAGCTCTTGCGAGGCCCCCGAATATCCCGCACCCTCTCGATCTCCTGTCATAGCGGGGGGGGGTGTGCCCGTCAGGGAAAGAACAATGATGTTCCTTGCACGTAGCCGAGTAGCCGCTCGAAAATCCCCCATACCCTTTAATGCGGCCCTCTTAACAAACAACAATTATTCTATGATGAAGAACATGCGCCCTTGCTTTGAGTCCTTACCCGGGCGTGTGATTTAGCTTGAATACTCATATGTTTTCGAGCCGCCATCACCAAACAATTGTCAACATGTAAACGATGCCCATCACATCGATTGGTGCATCCGGGCCGGTCATATCACCACATAAGCGGACGGATGAGGGGAGAAGTCAAACTCAAACCGTAGGGACCCGGACGCCCCCCCCCCCACAGAATCTATCTACTTGGTCGCGTACCTCCGGAGGCAGAAAATGGGCCGTTAAAGGCCTCGAACTCGTCCCATTACGGCCGGAGGGGCACCCTCGCCTGCGGACAATACCCAGGTTATACTATATATATATTTTGCGGCTACATCCCGCAACTGGTACGATGCCATCTCAACAGACTCAATATCGATGGCCTTAATCAACTGTAATGTACGCAACATCTGTCTGATAAACTCATGAGGGTCCTCTGCGGGCTTCGACCCAAAAACTCGTGGCCACATGTCGAAACTCAAAAGGGGGCCAGCCCGATCACCCCCTACCCAAGCCTCGTAGGCCCGGATATATATATATATATATATATATATATATATATATATATATATATATATATATATATATGTGTGTGGGAGCCGTGGAGGCGCGTGTGCACTCGAACCTCGGGAGGAGGCGGTGGAGCCGCCCGGATTCATCTTTTTTCTACGCGCTCCAAATCTCTAGAACTTTGGTGGTGAGAAAAATGTCGGGGGCAAAAAATCCGGAAGAAAAAAGACGGGCCCTAGTAACGGCCATGGGCATGTGTATATATATATATATATATGTGTAGACTTGCCCTTTTGGGCACAACGTCATTATTTCCTCGGAGGCTTCGCTAGAAAACATAACATTGTGTCGAGAAAAGTCATCCCGATAACACAGCTCTATCGCACGATCTAAGATCGAAGGAAAGATAACATCCTAAATGTCTTGAAGGCCTCCTGTTTATAGATGTGGTGCACAACACACCGATAAACAAGACTCTACTAGACACGGCCGAGAGAGACATTGCGAGGAAGTCAAGTCGATACCACTTCTGTCACGACCCATCCCCGTAGGCCGTGACTAGTGCCCGAGCTGGGCACCCAAACACATTTATTAAACAGAATCGCATACAGATGACTTATGCGTACACAAATATCAGCCACTGTCTCAAACTGTTTCAAACACAAACATATATATATCGCAGAAGCCGGCAAGGCTATCATATGGCGCAACGGCCCAACATATATACAAATGCAAGCCGACAAGGCTGCCCCGCCGGCGAACGGGATCGCCCATAACATATAACATACAAACACACACCGTACAAAGAATAGGCACAACCCACATGTACGTCTACAGACCTCAAGAGTAACAACATAATCATATGACGGACGGGGCCCGGCCGTACCCCCCGAACAAACCAATACATATGCGAACGAGTATATACAAAAATGTGGCTCCGGGATGAGGGAGCACTCCAAATAAAAGGGTGTCCTAGACTGGCGGATCACCAAACTGTGCGTCTGTACCTGCGGGCATGAAACGCAGCCCCCGAAGACAGGGGGTCAGTACGAAATATGTACTGAGTATGCAAAGCAGAAGATACAGTAAACAGAACTGAGTCATAATCAAAACAGAAGTACAGAAAATAAGTGCAATATCCAAAATACCAAGATGTTTACTTTTAAAATACAAATCATGCATGGGGCTCAGAAAATATGGTCGCCCACCCGTCAATGGCGCCATAACACATCATACTCCAGAAGATTTCAGATCTCCGAAACCCGACATATCACATATCACATATACACGGTACCCGGCCCTATAGCGGAGGATCGGCGAACCGGACACATCATAACACCAAATATACACGGTACCCGGCCCTTTAGCAAGGGGCTCGGCAAACCGAACACATCATACTCCGGAATATAACATAGTGCGCACGACAACATAACCGGCCCGGGACTCGGCGAGAGATGCAATAACCATTTGCACGAGCAGAGTCGTGAGTAACCATATGCATAAAATCATTATCATAGACTCAAAAGATAAGTAAACTGACCATACTTGGGAGTCGGGATAATAGCCATACTAAGTTCTTTCAAAAGTCATCAGAACTATATAAAAGAAAGTCGCGGGGCCCACGAACGGGTATCAACCCAAGTCGGGCCCGCCTATGGAAGACATAATCATAATACACTACAGAATCTCCTACGAGCATATCGAGGCGATCCGGTTCTGTCTACGAAAGTTACGGCCCTTTTTCGACGTAGAACTTTTTAAGAACAAAACTTTTTATGCAACATTTGAAAAGCAATTATCCTAAAGACATAAGGGCCATTATTCCATTACATTACGAATGTCAAAGATAAAATACAAATAAGAATCAGAGGCATACTCGGATCGCGAGAATAGAGTTTTCTCGAGGCTCGTGTCATAGCCTATTTACAACTAAGGCATGCCAAAAGAAGGAAGGGTTAAGCTTTACATACCTCAAACGCTCTCAAAGCTACTCCAAACTCAAGCTAATGCAAACCTACGCCTCGGGCTCCCCAAGGTCTACAAATACGTCATAATATGACAAACATTAGCTATGGACGTTTAGGCATTTAATTCCAAACTAACACTTAATTCTCTGAAATTTGGGCAAAAGATTTTCCCTGTAAATAGGCCAACCCCGAGAATTTAACTAGGCCAAATCAACAACAACAACAACAACAACCAACCTAGCAACATCAATAATCAATCCGAAAGGCAATATAACATTAGTAACCCTCTTATATATCATTCAACAACATTCATAATATTCAATTCAACGGCTTACCTTCAAGCCAACATCAACGCTTATACATTCAAATACTAACCCGAACCCATACCAACAATATTCAAAGACATTTTAAGCAATTCATACAACATTTCAAACATCCCAAATAATACTCCAACTCACCCGAAAACAGTCCCCAACCCGAGAACACATCCATAACACATCTTTCACCTCCAAGTCATGATTTGCACCAACAATCCACATTCTAGCAATGTCATTCTCATAAATATACAAATTATATCAAATGCACAATAACGTCCAAATCAGCCCATACAATTACAACATCAATCTTGAGTCATTACACTTTCATTTTGCAACATAGAATCCATAACGACGACAACTAAAATACTAACGACAATTTGTTCATTCTCAATCTACACAAAGGGGGCCTATTCGGCCAACACCATACAAACACATATAGATGATTTTCATTCATTTCTTCACACTACACAACTAAACATGCTACATAAAATCAATTCACCATCTCAACACAACACACACACCTACACGATCATACACACCCTATACGACTCAACTCCAACACACCATATTTCATGATTTCCATCCATTTTAGCATACTACAACATGCATACACCATTCATAACACATAAAACATGATTAAATCTTACCTTTCTTCCTTCAACTTCACAACTAGCTAGGGTTAGCTAGGATGAAAACTAGTGGTTTGATCGCTCCAACAACACTTCCACGTTACTTAGGGACCTCCAATTAGTGGATTTGCACCAAGGAAATAATTTTTGGATGGCTAATTTTGGACTTGATTTTTTCGGTTCTTGGCCGAGAGGTTGAGATGTTGTTCTTCAACTTCTTGATATTTTTTCGAAGTGTTGGATGATGAAGAATGAATTAGTAGTCATCTTTTGCATACTAGTAAGTCTTATACATGTGTCCATGGCCCACACATGTGTTGGACCAATTAAAATTGGCCACAACATGTGTGCTGACCACCTCCTATTCACACGGCCAAAGTGGGCCAAAAATTGCATGATTTGCAACTTCCAATTATATCACTTTTGGTCCCAAATTTTCCTAAATGTTCCATGGCAACAAATTCATGAACAAATTATATCTCAAAACAAAATCAAAGGTCAAAAGTCCCGCCTTTGCATCCCGAAATAGTTTTGTCCCTAACTTACCATAGTTAAACCGGATTATCCCAATGTACAAAATACGGGATATAACAATCCCTACAGGGCCAATGATTCATCACATAAGCACAAAAAATGCTTCCACATAGCAGATAAATGATATGCGATGCTCTTCGGGTCGTAGACCGTCCAAACACAGGGTGGTCTCTCTTAATGAGCTTTAGGTAGGTCTGGGATACCCAAAGCTCATTTAGGTATGAATGCTCTAGTTCAATAGGGATTTTTCTTAGCTCTATCCTGTTTTACTAAAGTGGGCATTTTACAAAAGATCCGGAACCCGAGCGGACAACTGGGGCTAAACCATTAAGGTTGTTGGACGACAACGAACCAACCCCGTCTCATAATGGTTTCAAAAGAAATAAGTTGGTTTTATAGTAAAGGTACGACTACGTGCTCCGCGAACTCGCCTTTGGAATAAAGTGTAAAATAAATGCCAGGAGTGGCAGAGTTATGATATGCATGCAATGACAGTTGATATGTTACACCTCGAAAAAAATTCATGTCGCCATATGATAGATAGACTAATGCAAGGTGAGATGAATATGATGTTTCTATGAGTAAGAAAGGTTATTTAACGATCCTAGTTAAGATTTCAAAGATGTTGGAAGTAAGAGGAGAAAGTTCCTTAAGAAGGGTAAAGTATATGTCGTGTTTTGGAAAAATTCCGTAAAGTACCGAGCTAATGTTGACTTAATGATGTCCTAAAAAAGAGTTGTAACTCTCCTTAGATTGGTAATGAAGTGTTAAAGAAGTGTTAAGAAGGTTCCATAGTAATTGGAGATCAAACGAAACGACGGAAACCATTTCAGGAAAGTAGAGTTATACGACCACTTATACGGTCTGTATAACTTTATACGGTCCGTATAACCCCCAGCAGGAAGATGTTTTTCATGATGGTGAACCACGCTACTTATACGGACCGTACAATGTTTTACGGACCGTATAAGTGTCCGTATAACACCCGACGGGCTGAGTTATTTTTCAAGTATATAAATGTGATCCCACTTCATTATTTTCATTTTTCACACTTCACCACTTCTCTCCAAGTCTCTAGAACATCCCACACATTTCATATACAAGAATCCGAGGGAAATCAAGGGCTCATATCATTAATCCAAGGGAATCAAGTATAAGGAAGCCCTTAAGGGTTGCTAGAGTCAAGAAAACTTTATGGATTTAAGCTATGGTTTTTATTCGAGAGAAGTATTTCCATCCAAGGGTTATTCCTACTCAATAAAAGATAAGTTTTATGATCATTTCATGTTATTTGGACTATGGAGAGGTTGAAAGACTAGGGCAGAAGAAGAAAGTAGAAAAGGAAGTCTAAACGTAGTTTTTTTGATATTTATGAGCAGTAATCTATATGTAGTCATGATTCTTAGTATGATATGGATATAATCTTGTTATGGAAGGTAATAATGGTAATAAAGAAGCATCATATGTAAGTGTGCTAAAATGGGTATGAAGTTGCTAGTATGAGTTGAACATGGGGGTGAATATTGAAGGCTTAGTGTAATGTGATTGCTTGAATTGGATTGTCACGACCCGAGCTACGGTCCGCGACGGGTATCCGGGGCTAACCACCGAACACCACTCACTTACCTGCTTATCTACTATTATTCATACTATATGCTCATAATCATGTAAGACTGGAATTTCTGAAATACATTTACTTTTATAAACATAAGCCCTTCGGCTATCCAAAATAATATATACATGCATATACATAAAAGCCATGGGACCAGACTACCCACACTGCGTATCTAGGAGCCTCTACTGGAATACTAGACATCTGGACGGGACAGGACCCCGTCATGCCCAAAACATGAATATACAGATATATATATACCAAAAGAGAAATCTGTGGCACTTCCGAAATATGGAGTGCTCTCAAATCAACTGCTAGCTCCTACGAGTCTGGGCCACCTCCCTGTCTACCTGTGGGCATGAACACAGCGTCCGAAGAAAGGACGTCAGTACGAATATTGTACTGAGTATGTGAAGCATAAACAATAATGAAGCATCAATAAGCTGAGGAGGCATAAAACAAGGAAAGCAATACGTGCGATTGAATCATAAGGATGATCATGCATGCTGACTTACTTTCGTACTCATCATCGTATCATATATGGACATACTGTAATAACTGCTCGACCATATAGGTGCGGTGTAATAATCATTATCATTAGCATCATCAATAGCCTGCGTCCAGGCATCGTGCGTCCAGGATATTATCTCATGCCGCCGGCTAGTGGTGTGCGCCGTATGCCGTTTGGCCATGGTGTGTATAGCTGCCCGCCTTGGCGGTGACTGCCCGGCCATATAGGCACGGTGTGATATCATCATATGCTCACTACATCATGCTTATCATAATATGCTTATCATAACATGCTTATCATAACTCATCATGGTATGCTTGACATCATATACGTACTACAATACATGCATAGGGACTCTTAGCTATTCATACTTTATCGGGGTGACGTAAGGTCGTGGACCCCCGATGTCGTTATGAGCATTCTTACGTATTCTGCCTCACCTTGAAGGAACAAGCATAAGGTGAGTGCACAATGATCGATATCATTAAATTACATAAATGTCATCATTAGCTTCTGTAGGCATCATATCATAGGCTATATCATTTCTAGACTTTAGCTTGCTATCATCATTTTCGTATTCATCTTATATTTCTTATCTCGTATAGCTATTCATGAGAGAGGACTCTTAACTTTCTTGGAGATGGAACATTCATAGTAAAATAGGAAATTCATGCCATAGGACTCATGCCTTAGAAGAAAAAGGATTATCCTCACATACCTTTGCCGCTTAGCTACTCTATCGCTTGTTCGTTCTCCTTAATGCGCTTGTCTATACCTTCAATGGAATTCATATCGACATTAGCTATGTCATCGTAAAAACATACTTACTAAAGCTATAGAAATTTGGGCAGCGTCTCCTTTGTTTATACTACTTTCCGCCATATTCCATATTAATTCCCAACATTCATAATAATCATCACAATATGATTAACAACAATCATCATTCATTCATATGATTCGCATTTCATAATTCACCTCAATTTCCCATAATCATGACTAAAAATCCGTCATCGTATTCTTTCGTATCCAATGCTCATTTCATGTTCTATAGGTCATTTACAACATATTTATATCATCAACATATTCATTTCCAACTATGTCTCAAAACGTCACTATTCATCATTCATAACCCATTTTGCTATTCTCTTTTAATGACCAAGTATTTCAACTCCCAAATACCTTAAACAACATATAAATATCATGAATCTTACCTTAGATGTTTTAGGAACAAGCCTTGGTTGCTAATACTCCTCTTTGAGCAAAACCCTAGTTTTCTCCATTTGGGTTCCTTGACTTGGATGATCTTTGATGACTTTTACTCTTGATTCACTTATTTAATGTTGTTGATCCTCAAATATCCTTGAAAACTTGTGTAATAAATGTAGAGAGAGGTTCTAGAGAGAAGTGGTGTAGTGTAGAAATGAAATAAAATAAGTCTTGGTCCTCATATTTAATGAATTCGAAATCTTATGCCGAGGTGAACGGTGGTCGTCCATGGAGGTTTACGGTCCGTATTCCACTTTTACGGACCGTCCCTCGTGGTCGTCTTTAACCTTAAAAAAGCGTAACCGTAAACCTTGGCAAAGATGCGTGTTGATTTACGACCATGGTTTACGGGCCGTATTTCACTTTACGGTCCGTCCACTGTGTCGTATTTAACCATTTCTCCACCGGCGTAAAGTTGAAACCTTTGCATGCCATTTTACGACTGGCTATTTACGGACCGTATTCCACTTTACGGTCCGTATTTGGACTTCACGACATCGGGCAATTTTGCCAACTTTCAACTTTTCACATTTCTAGACTTTTTATTCTATTCATTCCCATCCATTTACATACATTGCCCATGAAACATCATACACTCGCATTCCTCGCTTTCATCACTAGTTCGTCCCTTTGCGTACCAACGGAAATTTTTCGAGGTGTAACATTCTACCCTTTGGGAACGTTCGTCCTCGAATGTTAAATCGCTAGGGATTCTGGAAAAATTTTGCCAGAGTTTCCCCTATAATATGGCGATACCATCCCGTCACGACTTCTGTCACAGCAACCCATAATATCATTGCCTCACAGGGCTACAACACAATAGCAATATAGATTGGCCACACACGATCCACATACATAAAAGTAAAGCGTACATACCTCATCATCTCGTCGTCTCATCATAAGCCTCTTCTCAATTTGAAATAAGTGCGGATATGTAGATTTCATTCTTTCTTCTACTTCCCACGTCATCTCCTCTCGATTGTTATTTCGCCATAAGACTTTGGTCGATGCTATTTCCTTATTTCGAAGCCTTCGTACTTGCCTCGTCTAATACGGCAATAGGCACTTCTTAAAAGGCTAGCTTTTCGAATCCGAACATCATCAATCGGTACAATCTTTGTGGATCTCCAACACGCTTGCGAGCATCGAGACATGAAATACCGGGTGAACTAATTCAAGCCTCGTAGGCAAGTCTAATTCATATGCTAATTGACCCCACCTTGCGGATGATTTTGTAAGGTCCAACATACCGAGGACTCAACTTTCCTTTCTTACCAAACCTCATCACCCCTTTCATTGGTGATACCTTCAAGAACACCCAATCATCAACTCGAAATTTTAAATCTCGCCGGCGGTTATCCGCATAAGACTTTTGGCGACTTTGAGTCGTCAATAACCGATCTCGGATCATTTTGACTTTTTTTTCTACCGTCTTTAATCCTCGGGCCTATTAACTGTACCTCTCCGACATCAAACCATCCAATCGGAGATCTACACTTCCTTCCGTACAAAGCTTCATACGGAGCCATTTGGATACTAGAATGATAACTATTATTGTAGGCAAATTCTATTAGGGGCAAGTGGTCATCCCAACCACCACCAAAATCTAAAACACATGCCCTTAGCATATCCTCCAAGGTTTGAATAGTACGCGCTTGTCCGATGCAACGGATGAAATGTTGCATCGAACTTCACTTTTTGAGTACCTAGACCTTCTTGAAAGGATTTCCAGAACTTCGCCGTAAATTGTGCTCCTCGCGTGATGATAGATATTGGAATACCATGAAGCCTCACAATTTCTTTAATGTACAGTCTTGCATAATCTTCTGCCGAGTAGGTGGTTCTCACTGGAAGAAAATGAGCTGCTTTAGTCAATCTATCTACAATCACCCATATAGAATCATACTTGCCTCAGGAACGGGGTAATCCTACAATGAAATCCATATTGATCACTTCCCATTTCCATGTAGGAATTTCCATTGCTTGCAATAACCCTCCTGGCTTCTGATGTTCTATCTTCACTTGCTGACAATTTGGGCATTTGGCCACAAATTCTGCTATGTCTCTTTTCATGCCTGTCACGACCCAACTCCGTAGGCCGTGACTAGCGCCCGAGGCCTGGCACCCGTACGTACCAAAAGCCAAAATTAGCAACTCAATATTTTTAGAAAATTCGGACGTAGTTTCCTCTTTTTCCTACTAACCAAAATTTACCGCACTCCGTAAAATACCGACAAAGGCGTCACACGCTACCACCATAATCATATAAACATATACATAGGCGGCGGCGGGGGTGCCGCCCGTAGATAACCGCCCTGGACATATATCACATACACATACCGTATAGACGGAACCATAACCCACACTTTTTCCCCGTTTCCCCATAAAGTACGTAACATATAAAATAGACGGACGGCCTCCGATTAAAT
>NW_026717619.1:0-35963 GCF_029784015.1 Lycium ferocissimum | reverse complement strand
TAAAAATAAACATTTTGGTATTTTTTGGATATTGTACTTACTTTACGGCAGCATACCGTTTTGATTATGACTCGATTCTTCGTTTACTATAGCTGCTTTGCATACCCGTACATATTCCGTCGACCCCTTTCTTCGGGGTCGTTTCGCCCGCGGTACAGACGCACGGTTCGGTGATCCGCCGCCCAGGACACCTATTACGTCTTTGACCGGCAGTGCTCACTTTGTTCGGGAGCCTATATTTTGGTATATATGTTCTTCCGTTGCATATGTATTTGTTTATTCGGGGTACGGCGGGGGCCCCCGTCCCGTCATATGATTCTCGTTGTTCTATTTAGAGGTACGTAGACATGTATGTGGGTTATGGTTATTTTACGTACGGGTGTGTACGTATGTTATATGCCGGGGGCGCATCCCATTCGCCGTGTATGTGCCTTGTCGGCTTGCATTCGTATATTTTTGGGCCGTTGCGCCATATGATAGCCTTGTGCTTCGGATGTATATATGTTTGTGTTTGAGACAGTTTGAGACGCCGTCGATATTTGTATACGTATAAGCCATCTCTGTTTGTGATTCGGACTAACGATCGTGTTTGGGTGCCCGGCTCGGCACTAGTCGCTCACGGGTTAGGTCGTAGCGTCCGAGCATTCTCGAGTCTTGTTTTGAATAGTCACGAATTATTTGAATGTGTGGTTATTGATGTTGGCTTGGTTTTTATGTAATTGGTGAAAATAAGGAAACGTCGTCTAATTATCTAAAGCAATTATTAATGCTAGAATACGTTTTGAATCTCCCCAAAGCTTAACCGTAGTTCTTGACGTCTTAATATAGGTTGAGGTCTTTTGTTGGGCAAACAGATACGTGTTGTGTTGCGAGTAAACGCTAAGGTATGTAAAGCCATCCTTTCTTTCTTTTGGCATGTCCTAGACGTAAGTAATGTACGACACGAGCTTTTGGGGTAATTCTATTCACTAGTTAGAGCATGGTTTATGATTCTTATTCACTTTGATGTTAGAACTCTTAGAATAGTCAAGCTACTGCCCTCGAGCCTTTTATATGATTGGATAGTAAGTGATGCATAAAAGTTCCTATTCTTAAAAGACTTTATAACGACTAATGTCCTTAACTTTCATAAGCTGTTTCGCATTATTTTGATACATGTCTATGATCCCTGAGGCTTTATTTGATATATTTCATAATGATATTCAAAGATTACTGAGTATGACTATCATCCCGATACTCGAGCGTTGATTAGTCTACTTATCTATTGAGTCTCAAAAGATGATTTATATGCATATGGTTACGCACTACTCTGCTCGTGCATACTGTTGTTACATCTTCCACTGAGTCCCGGGCCGGGTATGTTATCATGCACAGTGTTACTAGATTATTCACCGAGTCCCACAATTGGCCGGGAACGGTATATGATGATATGATTATTCACCGAGTCCCATGATGGGCCGGGTATGGTATATGATAATGATGTGCATGACTTGTTTTATAAGGCACAGGTACAATGATTTCTTGATTATCATACTCGTCTCCTGGAATCTTTACTTCAGTTATGATTTTACTTAATGTACTTCATGCTTTATATACTCAGTACATATTTCGCATCCCCCTTTTCTTCGGGGCTGCGTTTCATGCCGCGCGTAGCGTACGCTCGTTTTGGTGATCCGCCGGCTTAGGATATCTATTCAGCTATCTTGGAGTGCTCCCTTGTCCCGGAGCCTAGCTTTTTGGTACAGATCCTTTTGTTGTATATATGTGTTTATCCAGGGGTACGGCGGGGCCCTGTCCCGTCATATGATACTGTTGTTACTCTTAGAGGTCTGTAGACATATGTGTGGGTTGTATATAGTTGCTGTTCAGTTGTGTCTGTATGACTTATGTTTTGGGACGTTCCCTTTCGTAGTGGCAGCCTTGTCGGCTTGCGTATATCTATATGTTTTGGGATGTTGTACGTAGTGGCAGCCTCCAATGGTCGGCTTGCGTATATATAGTTGGGATGTTCCATGACACGCTATGACAACGCCTTGTCGGCTTATGCATCGTTTTTATCGTCGATACTGTGACTCACTCGGGGAGACAAAGTTACGTCGATATATATATATATGATAGTTCTGAGATGACGTTCTCTTTTTGTAAGTTACATATTACATTTAGACGTGGATCGATTATAGCTAACAGGTGTATAGACGAGTGTCGGCTGGGCACTAGTCAAGCCTACGTTCGGGTCGTGACAATTGAAGTGAATTGTAGCTGCAAAATCAAAAACCATGTTAGTTAAAAAGTCAGCAAGTCCATTCCCTTCTCTGTGTATGTGTCACGACCCAACCGGAGGGCCATGACGGGCATCCGGTGCTAACCCAACCGGGCACCTCTTATCGTACATCCACATTTATGTTATAACCCGTATTTCGTACGCTTGGATAATTCGGGATAATTGCGAGAAGTTAAAGGCAAGACTATTTCCAAAATTATTTTAATGTACAAGTGGGTTGTGAATATTATTTATGAACCTTATTAGTATGGAAATGTTGGAAAAGGCCAAGGGTAAAAAGGGATATTTACTAAAAGGTTGATGGTAATATTATGGAAGGCTAAGGGCAAAATGGGAATTTCACAAAAATTGTCTTGAAAATTCTAGACCAAGCCAAGGCTTAGCCATATGTGTGTATGTGTAGTCCCACTCTTATATGGACCAAATTTATAAAAAAAAAAGACAAGTGGTCATCTTGTTTTAATTTAAGGAAATTTCAAGAAAAAGGAAGAAATTTCTAGAAAAAGGAAGAAGGGGAGGCATGTGGCCATATCATATTTAATGGGGGCTAATTATAAATTATAAGGACATATGGACTAAAGTTACAAAAGAAGACACTTAGTCTTCTTTAATTATTTTGGAAAATTCAAGAAGAATGGAGAAGAGGGCATGTGTCCCTCGCATACCTATAAGAATTATATATATAAGAGAGAGCCTACCAAGCAAGACATGATTGTCATGAAAAATTCAAGAAAAACTCCAAGCAAAAATTAGGGGCCACTCGGCCTATGGAGAATTGACTTTTTGAAGTTGATCAAGAAAAATTATTGCTTCTAGTATTCCAAGCAAGTTGAAGGCCCTAATTAACATGGAGTGGTTGTTGAACAAGAAAACCATTCATTCTTGCAAGGCACAACTCTAGCGAAGTTGAAGAACTAAGTGAAAAAGGTAAGGTTTCATCTTCTTTTGTATGTTGTGGATGGTTTTTTTTATATGTTGTAGAGTGAAGAAATGGACGAAATATATGAAAATATGTGTGTTGGTGTGTGGCCGTATATGTATAGTGTTGGATGATTGTGGGTAGTGTAGTATGTAAAAATGGGTGAAAATCATGAAGGTATAGATGTTGGGTAGTAACCGTGTGTGTAGTATTGGACCGTGCATGGTTGTGTTGTGTAGAAAAGAATGGATTAATTTTATGTAGCATGTTGGTTGTTGTTGTCGTTGTAATGTAATGTATAGAAACGGATGAAAAACTCATGAGAATATGTATGTGGTTGTTGTGGCCGAATGATAGGTGGTTTGGCAAGTTGTAGTGAATTGACTCTATTTAATATTTTAGTTGTTGAATTGTGAATTTCATAATGATAAATGAAGGTTTGATGGCTTAAAGTGAAGTTATAACCATTATCGGAATGTTGAAGAAGTCGATGCGGCATTAGCTTGAATTCTTACATTGCATGAGTAATGTTGTTAATGCATGGTTGTTGATATAACTCATAAATTTGGAAGGAAGTAATGCGTTGTTGACTTTGGTGGTGTTGTGAGATTTCGGGTGGAAGTATGTATTAATTGGGTTGCTTGAATATTTTGAATTGAATTGAATTGAATATTGAAGTGTTGCTAGAATAATTGCTAGCATTGTTATTGCTTGGCCGAGTTCCATTCTCGGGTTTGTTGTTGATGATTTGGGCGAGTAAGATCTCGGGGATGGTGTATTTACAGGGGGAGATCTTTGCCGGAAATTTCGAGATCATAAGTGAATTTATTTGAAAAATCAAGACAAGTGTGCTTAGTAATGAATCTAATGGTTGCATCATTTTTCTTGAATGTAGACTAACAAGTACGGACAAGCGTATCTAGTAAGGCGGCACGGGTATGCGAGGCTCGTCTCTTTTCTTCAAAAGGCATGACCCCCACGTTATAATGTCTTAAATGTTTTTATATCTTCCTTGCTTGCAAAAAATTAGAAGCCTATGACTCCAAGGTATAATCTTTTCCGTAAAAGTTCCTAGTTGTTTTTTTCAAATGTCCATAATTTTCAAAAACCAAGTTTTAAGAGGTTGAGAGTTTTTATGACTAAAATGACAAATATGATTTTATAATGACAACGATGATGACAAATATGAGAAAACGTCTATGACGAATATGTCGAGGATACGTTCCTACCATGGATATGACAGTATGAGAATGTTAAGTTATTTCTTGATTTCTCAATTCTACTTATGGATAATGACTATTTTAAAGATCTCTAGTATATGAAACGATGCCTTATGATCCTATTCCATGTTTTCTCATGATGTTACTCTCCATTGTTAGTCTCGCCTTATATTAATTATATATATATATAGGCACGATATATATATATATAATATATATCCGATATATATATATATATATATAGATACATAGGGCCGAGCTCTCCGCGTACTTATATGATATATGTATATGACATATGTATATGTATATGGGGTCCGGAAAGGTAACATTGCACATAAGGAAAACCCCCTAGTTTTTTTTCGACAAATCAAACATGCTTTTCATCTTTTACATCAAATAAAACCCGTAACCATAACAAACATGTATAACACATGAAATTTTAACACAATGCATAAGAATAAGCATGCTTACATAGCCTTACAAACGAACATCTCATACACACATCTTCTCCGCAAAGTCTCTAACATGTTTTTTTATATGGACTATTATTCGTATAAATACTCCTTACTACGTTATTTGTTCATGCCTTACATACTCGGAGAAATTGGAGCTCAACAATCCCTTGGAACATTGTGGGCGCTGCGTTTCATCCTAATACACCGCGATGAATGACAGCCAAACGATAACGTTCCCGAAGAAAGGGGGTTAGTACGACATATGTGTTATAGCCCGTCTATGTGTGTCTTTCGGATCTTTGTTGAGACAATTGCGAGAAGTTAAGGACAAGTCTATGTGTCCATTTTCAAAAATAATTTTACTAGGTGCGAGTTGTTAGGAATATTATTTGGACAACGGTAGTGTGGAAAATATTGAGAAAGGTTAAGGGCAAAGAAGAGAAATTGTTTAGTGGGTTGATCGTGGAAATAATTGTGAAGGTTAGGGACAAAATGGTAATATTGAGAAAAGTTAATGGTAAAATAGTAATTTTACAAGAGTTCAAGGTAATATTGTGGCCAAATCTAGGGGTAAAATGAAGACACTTTCCAAAAATTTATTAAATTTCAAGAAAAAGCTTGGGAAGAAACCTAAGAAAAAAAAAAAATTTTCATGGGGAGTAAGTGTATATATGTATAATGTGGGACCAAAATTTTCATAAGAAGACAATTGGTCATCTTTATATAGTGAAGAAATTCAAGAAAAAGAAAGAAAATTCAAGAAAAAGGAGGAAAATCTAGAAAGGGAAGAAAGGGAAGAGGGCATGACCAAAATTGAAGGACTAGGGTGCAAATATATATATATATATATATATATATATATATAAGAAGATATTTGGAGAGACAACATGAACAAAAAAAAAAAAAAAAAGAGAAAGAACAAGAGGCCTATTCGGCCAAGAGGAAAAAAAATTTGAAGAGAATTGATCAAGAAAAATTTTTCTTTTAGCAAATCAATAAATGAAAGGTCCTTAACAAATGGTGAAATTTTTTTGGAACAAGCGAAGTATGTTGTTGAGCAAGTTTGGAGCATAGGCAAGTGAGAATGTAAGAGAAAGGTAAGAAACAATCTTCCTTTATATGTTATGAATGGTTGTGCATGTTGTAGTGTATGCAAATGAGTGAAATTCATGGAGAATATGGATATAGGGGTGTGGCCGTGAGTTGTATATTGTGTGTATGGCCGTGTATATTGTTGTATTGTGAAGGAATGGTGACAAAGTCTTACTTAGTATTTTGGTTGTTGTGTTGTGGATTTTATGTTGCTAGTAAAAGCTTAATGATCTTAATGAAATTGTAGTAGTTGGAGACTTGTTTTAGAAGATTATGTAAATTGAATGTAATGTTCTTGCATGCATGGAAGATAATGTTGCTAGTGTGGTGTTGTTAATATGATGTTGTTAGTGTGGAGTTCATGAATTTGGAAGAAAAGGAAATGTTTTGTTATTGGTTTTATTGGAGTTGGAAGGTGTTGGATGGATTAGCATGTTGATTGAATCGTTTTGAAAGTCATGTGAATTGAATTGAATTGAATTGAATAGAATTTAATGTTGAAGGACTGAGACAAGTATAGGGTGATGAATCTAATGATTTCGTCAATTTTCTTGAATGTAGACCAACGAGTTTGGACGGATAAGCGTAGCTAGTAAGGCGCGACACAGGTATGTTAAGGCTCGTCCCTTTTCCTTCTATGGCATGAATCATACGTTGCGATTTTATAAATGCTCCCATAACGTCATTATTTTCAAAAGTTAGAAGTTATGATTTCAAAGCATGATTTTCCTTCCTAAAAGTTTATGAATGTTTTCCAAAATATCCATTTTTCTCAAAAACTAAGTTTTACGATTTTTGAAAGTTTTATGACCAAAACAACGACTATGATTTTATGATGACAATGATGATGCTAGATATGAGAAAATGACTAGGACGAATATGTCAAGGATATGTTATTACCATGAATACGACGATATGAAATGTTAAGCTAATTTTTGGATAATGACTATTTTAAAGGTTTCAAAGTATATGAAATGATATGTTATGACCCTGTTTTACGTTTTCCCGTGATGTTATCCTTGATTGATAGTCTCGCCTTATAATTGTTCCTTCAAGGTGAGACAAAGCGCCCATGATTATTCCATAAAGAAATCGGAGGTTACCGACCTTACGTCACTCCGACAGATACACGGCTTTTCTTTTGAGCCTCTCTGCGTGCTTATATGACATATGTACATGACATATGGACATGATATATGTATATGTATATGGGGAAAGATGGGGAAAGGTGAGGCGCTATAGACGCATAGCCACCTGATCAGTTGGTATAATAAGATACCATCCCGGACGCGGGATGCCCGGACGCGGGATATGTGGGTAAATGGATCGGGCCGAACGTTCCTCGGCATTATATATGTATATGGATCGGGCTGCACGTTCCGCAGCATTATACTATATTATATTATAGGCCAAACCCATCGACAGACACCTGTGGTCGTCCACTTCTTTCACTTGAGCACCTAAAGTGGCCCTTGTTCCATTTAGACACTTCAGGTAAGGTTCGACTGTGTCATTTAGACACTTTTTGCACAATCAGCCAAATATGTGAAATGTGTGTAACACACTCGCCGATGACGTGGCAAAATGACAAATTAAGTTAGGACATGTGGCGTTTGATCAAATAATAATATTAAAATAAATTTTGAGAAAAAAATAATATTTGAAAAAATAGAAAAATATCTTATCCCACCCGGCCCCCCCCCCCGCCCCCAACCTTGCCGGCCGCCCGCCGTGTCAGCGAGTCCACCGTTTCCATCGTCGTTTGCGCCCCTCCCCGAAGTCGATCGTCTTATCGCCGTACCACTTTCACCGCCCTTCCTCAACAATCTCTCTTACTTCTTGCATTGAGAATATCTTAAACATATCTGGCGACAAAAGCTTAGCAACAAAAATGATGCATTCCTGCAAATGAGATGGATCATGAAATTCAAAATCAGTTATTCATTTGGTTTTTTTAAGAATCCAAATGAAGCAATTGTTAACTGTATGCGTAAAACTACCACTGCACCCACTTCTTCATTTTCCAAAGTTATTAGACAACTGCATTGCATTCTGAGGTGGTGAACAATGTCATTTAAATTGAATCTGACCCCTTTTCTTTTGGGAATTATTATCTGATATTGTGTTTTCCATTGATACGTTTTCCAAAAGTTGCTGAAATTAGAACAGTTTTATCATATTTTGGTGAATATTAAGAACAAAATCAATTATCAGTTGTGGTGGTGGAAATGGTATTGTGTTTTCTTTTGGGAATTATTATCTGATATTGTGTTTTCCATTGATACGTTTTCCAAAAGTTGCTGAAATTAGAAAAGTTTAATCCTATTTTGGTGAATATTAAGAACAAAGGGATCAATTATCCATTTGGTTTTTGAAGAATCAAATGAAGCAAATGTTGAAATGAAATTTTGGTAGATTGATTATTAGGTGTAGCCGGTTGGGTGGTGGAAATGGTAGCAATAGCGATGGTAACAGATTTGAGTCGGAAAATCTGACCTCCATTAAAGGAGTAAGCTTGGTGATGGTAGAGAAAAAGAATGAAGAAGAAGAAGAAATAAAAAGAAAAAAAAAAGAAAAAAATCTATTTTTTTGGAGCTCTTCACGCGCCTATCTGGTGTGCAATTCACCCAAGTTGCCAGATCAGCAAAAAGTGTCTAAATGACACAGTCAAACCTTACCTGAAGTGTATAAATGGAATAAAGGCCACTTTAGGTGCTCAAGTGAAAGAAGTGGACGACCACAAGTGTCTATCAATGGGTTTGGCCTATATTATATTATATATGTATATGGATCGGGCTGCACGTTCCACAGCGATATGATATACGGACCGGGCTGCACGTTCCGCAGCACTAAGCATGTAAGGTATTCGCAAAAAGGACACTCGCATATGTACGCTCGCTCTCTTATATATCATGATATGCTCTATATTTCTTTTATGTCATTAATTATGTTATGTATCTCTCGTATAATATTATACATGCCTTACATACTCAGTACATTGCTCGTACTGACGCCCCTTTTCGTGGGCGCTGCATTTCATGCCGCGCAGGTACACTCAGACAAGTAAGAGCTATTCTTAGAAGGCGTTCCGGCGGAGTTGGTACACTCCGTTTTGTACTGGTCTTTAACGAGTCGGTGTACGTCTTGTCGGTTTGCTCGAAGTTAGAGACTTTGCAGACAAAGTCGTGGTCCAGAGTGTCAGTTTTGAGAGTGGGTCCATTAGCTAATATATCTTTATTACGCATTATGTTACAGAGTCCTTACGCACTGCATCGTGTTTAAATTGAGAAACGACAAAAAGAAATTTTGAAAATTTTACTATGTATTCTGTATTTGATTTAAGCATCCAAAGAGAATATGTGAGTAATAAGAGTCAGCGGGTTCGCTCGGCTCCGAATATGGGGTCGGGTGCCCATCACACCCTGGTAAGATCAGGGTGTGACAAAGTGGTATCAGAGCAGGTCTGTCCTAGGGGTTGTCTGCAGAGTCGTGCCCAGTAGAGTCCTATTTATGGGTGTGAAGCCAGCCACATTTATAAACAGGAGGCTGCGGGACATCTAGGGATTGTTGACCTTCTTTCTGTCATCTGATCGTGCGATAGAGCCAAGTCATAAGAAATAAGATTTTCCTATATAAGCCAGACGTACGATGGAAGAAAGCGAGTGACGCTATGGAAGGCCATAGAGGTAAGTCCAACGTAATTATACATCACCGAAATTGAAAGCACGGATGGCTGGAATGTGTCATAGGGCCGTATGTTCGAGGTGTTATCGATATTTGCGGCGCACGATTTGAAATAGTAGGCATGGTAAAGGAGATCACGCCGAATGGATTTGTTTAACGGAAGAAGCGCGAAAAGGAAATACGATAAACAAGCAATAGCGAGGTGCGACGTTTCGAAAGGTTATGGATCGGCATGGCGATAAAGGTACGATCACTATCCTCGGGAATCGAAGGCCCAGGACAGGAAGTAGTCGTGTACACAGGTGGAAAGTGAACATCAGGAAGTGAAAAGGGTAAAATGGTAATTGTAAAAGAAGAACGTGTTACGAAAATGTTCCGGAATCTATAAGGCTTTAAATTGCTCCAGATCAGGTAATAAAGGTCATGTGACGGAGCGGACGCGATTATATCAGCATTAAGGCACCGGATTCCACCAAAGTTTCAAGGTTAAGCGTGCTCAGGTGGGAGCAATTCTATGATGGGTGACCCCCTGGGAAGTATGCGAGAAATTTGATATATTCAGACCTAAGAGACAAATGAGAAGTTAGGGTAGCCTAAGGGAAACTAGAGCGTGTGGATGGTTGGAGACCATGAGAAGACGCGTAGGACGAGGCGTACTTGCTCGCTGAAGAGACAAAAAGTGCATCACAGCTTTGGAATTAGGGTAGGCTTGAACAGTAGTTGGAGATATTTTGTGGATTAGTTGATAGTAATATATATATATATATATATATATGAAGGTGTAGGATATCCCATAGATGATTGTATCAGTGGACATGTGAGTCCCAGCAATCGAAGCTACGGTATAAAAGGTATCAATCAAGTAAGGGTGCCGAAGTTCGAGAGACAGCAAGAGTAAATGGTACAAGTGTTGCAAAGTAAGCTGTTACTATTCTACTATAGGTTGAGATTGGAAATTCTAATGTGACGTTAGTTGGAAAAGAGAGAGAGTGAGTAGATAGAAAATGAAGAGATTAAACTGCCGGAAGGGGGTGAAAGGTAGGAAACCTCAGTAAGTGGAGCTCCTGAGGGAAATTACCAGCAAAGCGCGAGACTATTTGAGTAAGAACTCAAAGTAAGCATGTGAAAAGGGGATAGAGTGTGGTAAAAGAAGACGGGAAAGAAATATATGGAATTCGAGAACTAATTGCAATAAGTGAGGCTAAAGGAATAGTAACCGCGACAAAGAAATCTGGAAGAGAAGAGTAGCTGAGTTTAGTGACGATGTTATGAGACTTCGGTATGAAAAGGTATATAAAGGTAAGGGGTCGACATTGCCTAGTGGTAGTTGAAGGTATGGAATAAGAATTCATGTGAGGTCCGAGGGATTTGATCTTAGCGGAATTAAAATAAAAGGAGGAGCGTGCATAAGAGACCGCTCGGCTATAGCATCACAAATATAGTTAAAGACCCGATGAATAAGGATGAAGAGATAGCGAAAATTGTAAGGATTCGTGCTAAGAACAAAAGTAGCGGAACACTTGCGAAATATGGACGTACAGCTACAGCACCGACGCGCAGTTAAAGAGGAATTATGAGCAAGTGAGTTAAGCAAGTGAAAGGACGAATAATGGACGAAAGGGTATGGAAATGGGGACAAAATGATGACACGGGCGAAAGTAAAAAAGAAAAACTTAGGATTAGAAGTTTCCGATATGTTAGACACAGTAGGGAAGGAAGACGAGGAATAAGGTATAGACGAAGACTTCATAAAAGGACTGTTGGCATATAAGGAACCCCTTAAAGGGGGGGAGGATGTATTATGGGCTTCAAGTCCAAATGAAGGGAACTCATTAGCCTGAAGCTAGAGGTTAAAGCATATCGGCCTATAGGGTGAATACATGAAGGAAGGAGGAACGAGTTGGTGCAGTGGATCAGGAAACTTATGACACGGAATGAAGACTCGTGTAAAGACCGAGGAGTTCTATGATAAAAGAAATAAAGTAAGGGATAAGGAATGGGCATAAAGAGAAAAACGACTATAAAAGGGACCCCCTAGAAGTATTATGACACCCATGAGCTCGGTTGAACATTCGAGGACGAATGTTCTAAAGGGGAGGATGTTATAGCCCGTATTTCGTACGTTCGGATAATTCGAGATAGTTACAAGAAGTTAAGGGCAAAGCTATATCGCGATCTTGTTTAGTGCACAAGTTGTTCATGAGTATTAATTGTGAATGTCATTGGTGTGGAAATATTGAGAAAGGTTAATAGTAAACATGGAAATTCACAAAAGAGTTTATGGTAATATTGTGGAAAGGCTAGGGGTAAAATGGGAATTTCACAAACATTTCTTGAAGATTCTTAAAGGGCTTGGCCATGTGGTACCTAAGTATATGCCCACAATTTTCATGGGGACTAATTGTATATATGTATAAGTGTGTGGGCTAAAGTTTTCATAAGAAGACAATTAGTCTTCTTTGACCACTTTAGAAAATTCAAGAAAAAGGAAGAAATTTCTAGAAAAAAAAAAAGATGAAGAGAGAGGGCATGTGTGTTACACCTCGCATTTTTGCACATTTGATTATTCCGAGTTAATGTCGGGAAGTTAAGGACAAGGTTAAAATTTTTCTTAGAATGCGTAAGTTGTTTATTCATCCTTTGTATTGGAATGGAGCGTTAAGGGGTAAATTTGGAATAAGAAAGATTTGGAGGCTAAAAGTGGAAATAATTTCATGAAATGGCACAAGTGTATATTATATATTTGTGGGCTAAATATATGTAAATGGGCAAGCATGACTAAGCCCAATTTGGATTATGGACCAAAGATGACCAAGCCAACTAAATTAGTCATCTTTTAATTTGGAAAAAAAAGAAGAAAATTCTAGAAAAATTTGGAAGAAGAAGAGGCATGTGCATGGTCATGTGCCACTTATGTATATATATATATGTGTTGGTCATCACTTTGGAATTCAAGAAAATTCAAGAAGAGAAAGAGAACAAAAGAAAGATGAAAAAAAGAGGGAGAGGGGTTCGGCCAAGGGGCTGGCCGAACAGCCCTTTGATGGTGATCATGGAAAATTTTTCTCCTCATGTCTCCCTACTAATTGGAAGGTTCTCTACGACATGGAGTGGTTGTTGATGGAAGTAGAAAACCATTCGTTGTTGAAATTCCTCAAGCCTAGGGGGAAGTTCAATGGAACAAGGTGAGGTTCAATTTTCTTTGCATGTTTCATAGGAGTTTATGCATGTTGTAAGATGTAGAAGTGAAGAAAATCATGAAAATATGGATATGGTATGTGGCCGTATGTGTTGGGGTGATGTGTAGGGATAATGGATTAAGTGAATTTAGCATGTCTATGAGTTGTTGTAGAGTGTAGAAAATGAATGAAAATTTATGAAGTTATGCATATTGTTGTTGAGCCGTGCATAGGGGCTGATTTGGAAGTAATGTAATTTTAATATTCTTTCTTGAGTTTATGAAAGTAATGTTGTAAACGTATGGGATTGTCGATATGGATTATGAGTTGGAAAAAAAGAAAATGTGTTATTGATGTCCTAGTGTAGTTGAAGGAATTCGGGTGAAGTAGCATATGGTTTAGGTTGTTTTGAAAATCGTATGTATTGCTTGGAGTGTTCTTAAATCGTGTTTGAAAGGCCTCGGAATAATATTGAACGAACGATCAATAATGTGAGTTTGAATGGGCGTAGTTTATTTGAAGGTGAATGAAATGTTATTGAATTAAATTGTATATGTTTGGAGATGCTATTGTTGGTTTTGTTGTTGATATTGTGGCCGAGTTCCATTCTCGGATTGTTGTTGTTAAATTGGGCCAAGCCATATTCTCGGGACGGTGTATTTACAGGGGAAATGCTGCCGAAATTTCGACAGACAAAGTGTTGCTTTAAAGAATCGACTCATAAATGCCCTTAACTAAGGTTTGGTAAATGCGACCATTTGTAGATTTTTGGCGGATTTGGAGCTCGAATTTGGAGAAGCGTAAGAAGCGGAAAAGGTATGTAAGGCTTCACTTTCTTTCTTTGGCATGTCTTAGATGTAATAGGCTTGAATACGTGTCTCGGGGATTACTCTGATCCTAGAAATCCGAGATTGAAATTTGATTACTATTCATTCAGTAGAATTGAACTAAATGCCTATGAATAGTCGAAAGAATTGTCTAGACACCTAGAACTTGCATGAATAGGATCCGTATGCCCTAAGGCTCTCATACGTCTTGTCATGAAACGTGTTATATGTAAATGGTGTTCGCCGCCCTCATTTGACTCGAGGTGGGCCCACTATTCCCTAATTTCCTCCTATGGCTCCCTTCGGTTTATTTCAATATTACAGCTAAAGAAAACTTTTGGATATTATTTCGACTACTAAATAAGAATTGTTTTTAACTAAACCCTTGACCCCAATGCATAATTTTCTTTTCTAAAAGTTTACAAATGTTTTCCAAAATATTCTTTTTCTTCAAAAACCCAGTTTTACAATATTGAAAGTCTTAATAACTAAAGCAATGACTATGATTCTACGATGCCTATGATCCTATGAATACTATGATTCCATGACGACTACGATCCTACGAAGACCGGTGATCCCATGAATGCTATGATCCACGAATACTATGGTCCTATGATGCCTATGATTCTATGATGGCTATGGTTCTATGATGACTATGATTCTATGATGCTATGATGCCTATGATTCTATGACAACTATGATTCTATGACTCGATATGCTATGACATGTTCTACGTTGACGGTCTCGCCTTATGATTATCGTTCCTTCAAGGTGAGACAAAGCGACCATGATTACTTCATAATGCGATCGGAGGTTTCCGACCTTACGTCACTCCGATAAATACATGATTTCCTTGGGCTCTTTTGCATGCCAAATATGAACATGGGTTGGGGGGATGGGATACTTGAATACTTGGAATTTGGGAAGGAACTATGTTTCATTGCCACTGGTCGGTAGCTTATCATCCCGGACGGGATGCCCGGACGCGGGATTTATGGCGGTAGCTGGAGTATTCGGCGCTATGTGGGCGAGCGGGTCTCGCGCGGTACTATGACTGATATGACCAAATAAGCATCGCATGACATCCGCCCCGGGGGCACTCATATGCACGGGTTACCGCTATCCTATGCTATGTTCTCATGTTCTCCACGCAAGTATATGATTCTATGTACGGGTCACGGCTCGACATGACATATTCTATGTTTCTATGCGGTTGTTGTTCATATATACATTTCTTACTATGTTACCGTCTATGCCTTACATACTCGGTACACTATTCGTACCGACGCCCTTCTTGTGGGCGCTGCGTTTCATGCCGCGCAGTACCCCCGTACGAGTAGAAGTCATTATAGAAGATGTTCCAGCAATGTTGGCAAGCTCCACTCGCCCTGGAGAGTTGTGAGTCGGCACACGTGCTATGGTCCATGATTACAGGTTAGAGACTTTGCGGACGAGTCGTGGGTCTAAGGTGTCAACCTTAAAAAGAGTTTCTCGGTTGACGTGTTTTATTATACAGACCCCTCATATATTCGATGCTGTATTTACTTTGAGAAATGACGAAAAGATTTTGAAAAAATTGCTATGTATTTTACTTCATTTTGTCTTAAGAATCCAAAGAGTTCATATGTGTAATAAGAGTTAGCGGGTTCGCTCGCTCCGTACACGGGGTCGAGTGCCCATCACACCCTAGCAAAGTCGGGGGTGTGACAATGTGCCCTCACATGCTTGAGAATTATATATATATATATATATATATATATATATATATATATATATATATAAGCTCATCCTTTAATTCAAGACAAGCAAGAACAAAAGAGAAGGAGAAAAACTTCTAAGGCCTATTCGGCCATAACCTTGCAAATTTGAAGTCCAAGAATCTTGATCAAAAAATTATTTCTTTTTAGTAAACCCACTAAATGAAGGGTCCTTAGTAAGGTGAAGTGATTTTTAGAGCAAGGACAACACATATTCTTGCAAGTTGGAAGTTCTAGCTAAGTGGAAAGTCAAGAGAGAAAGGTAAGAATTCATTCCCTTTTATATGTTATGGATGGTTGTGCATGTTGTAGTGTATGAAAATGAGTGAAATTCATGGAGAATATGGATATAGGGGTGTGGCCGTGAGTTGTATATTGTGTGTATGTGTGTGTATATTGTTGTATTGTGAAGGAATGGTGACAAAGTCTTACTTAGTATTTTGGTTGTTGTGTTGTGGATTTTATGTTGCTAGTAAAAGCTTAATGATCTTAATGAAATTGTAGTAGTTGGAGACTTGTTTTAGAAGCTTATGTAAATTGAATGTAATGTTCTTGCATGCATGGAAGATAATGTTGCTAGTGTGGTGTTGTTAATATGATGTTGTTAGTGTGGAGTTCATGAATTTGGAAGAAAAGGAAATGTATTGTTATTGGTTTTATTGGAGTTGGAAGGTGTTGGATGGATTAGTATGTTGATTGAATCGTTTTGAAAGTCATGTGAATTGAATTGAATTGAATTGAATGTTGAAGGACTGAGACAAGTATAGGGTGATGAATCTAATGATTTCGTCAATTTTCTTGAATGTAGACCAACGAGTTTGGACGGATAAGCGTAGCTAGTAAGGCGCGGCACAGGTATGTTAAGGCTCGTCCCTTTTCCTTCTATGGCATGAATCATACGTTGCGATTTTATAAATGCTCCCATAACGTCCTTATTTTCAAAAGTTAGAAGCTATGATTTCAAAGCATGATTTTCCTTCCTAAAAGTTTATGAATGTTTTCCAAAATATCCATTTTTCTCCAAAATCTAAGTTTTACGATTTTTGAAAGTTTTTATGACCAAAACAACGACTATGATTTTATGATGACAATGATGATGCTAGATATGAGAAAATGACTAGGACGAATATGTCAAGGATATGTTCTTACCATGAATACGACGATATGAAATGTTAAGCTAATTTTTGGATAATGACTATTTTAAAGGTTTCAAAGTATATGAAATGATATGTTATGACCACCGTTTTACGTTTTCCGTGATGTTATCCTTGATTGATAGTCTCGCCTTATAATTGTTCCTTCAAGGTGAGACAAAGCGCCCATGATTATTCCATAAAGAAATCGGGAGGTTACTGACCTTACGTCACTCCGACAGATACACGGCTTTTTTTGAGCTCTCCTGCATGCTTATATGACATATGTACATGACATATGGACATGATATATGTATATGTATATGGGGAAATATGGGGAAAGGTGAGGCGCTATAGACGCATAGCCACCTGATCAGTTGGTATAATAAGATACCATCCCGGACGCGGGATATGTGGGTAAATGGATCGGGCCGAACGTTCCTCGGCATTATATATGTATATGGATCGGGCTGCACGTTCCGCAGCATTATATTATATTATATTATATTATATATGTATATGGATCGGGCTGCACGTTCCACAGCGATATGATATACGGACCGGGCTGCACATTCCGCAGCACTAAGCATGCAAGGTATTCGCCAAAAAGGACACTCATATGTACGGCTCGCTCTCTTATATCATGATATGCTCTATATTTCTTTTATGTCATTAATTATGTTATGTATCTCTCGTATAATATTATACATGCCTTACATACTCAGTACATTGCTCGTACTGACGCCCCTTTTTCGTGGGCGCCGCGTTTCATGCGCGCGGTACACACTTAGACAAGTAAGAGCTATCGCGAAGGCGTTTTACGGCGGAGTTGGTAGACCCATTTGTACGGGAGTGCCGCCGAGTCAGATTATACGTCTTTGTCTGCAAGTTTTGCTCGAAGTTAGAGACTTTGCAGACAAAGTCGTGAGTCCAGAGTGTCAGTTTTGAGAGTGGGTCCATTAGCTAATATATCTTTATTACGCATTATGTTACAGAGTCCTTACGCTTACAGACTGTGTTTAAATTGAGAAACGACAAAAAGAAATTTTGAAAATTTCACTATGTATTTTACCCGTATTTGATTTAAGCATCCAAAGAGAATATGTGAGTAATAAGAGTCGCTGGGTTCTTCGGCTCCGAATATGAATTCGGTTTAGCCCATCACACCCTGGTAAGATCAGGGTGTGACAATGTTGTTATTATACATTATGTTATAGAGTCCTTACGCTTACAGACTGTGTTTAATTTGAGAAACGACAAAAAGATTTTGAAAATTTTACTATGTATTTTACTTTCATTTGATTTAAGAATCCAAAGAGAATATGTGAGTAATAAGAGTCCGCGAGTTCGCTCGGCTCCGAATATGGGGTCGGGTGCCCATCACACCCTAGTAAGATCGGGGTGTGACAGGAAATCCAATATTAAGAAGTGAATAGGAATCATAAAACATGCTTGGAACTTATGAATAGAGTTACCCCAAAGCTCATGTCGTTTCATACTTACATCTAGGACATGCCAAAATAAGAAAGGATAGGCTTTACATACCTTTAGCGTTTACTCGCAACGCAACACGTATACGCTGCCCAATAGTACTTTATCCTATATTAAGATGTCAAGAACTACGATTAGGTTATGAGGGAATTCAAAACGTATTCTAACGTTAGTAACTCCTTTCTAATAATTGACGACATTTCCTTTACATTCAAGTCAACCACATACAATCAAGCCAACACCAATGATCATGCGTTTAAGTGCTAAACCGAGACCATTCAAACAAGACTCGAGAATGCTTCGAACAATCCGCACAACATCTCAAACAACCCAACCAACATACCATACCACCCGCAATTCCAAACTCAACAAGAATAACAACAACACATTCTTTTCTTTCAATTTCATGAACTATACCAACAACCACACGTTGACAACATCATTTACATAATTACAACAAACTATATTAACATCATATTAACTCCTATAACAGCCTACTAACAACTACAACTTCAACTTGAATCATTAAACCTTCATTTTCACCATACAATCCATAACAACAACAATCAAATACCAAGTAAAATTAATTCACCATTTTTCTCCTAAAACAGCCCCTACACGGCTTGGACAGCTTTCCAACATCAACATACACAATTTTTATACACATCTACACATCACAATACGTTCAAATCATCCACAACACATTCAAAAGAAGATTGAACCTTACCTTTTATACATGGTTTCTCAACTTGGTTCCAACTTGTGCCTTAAACTTATACTTGTTCTTGTTGCCCTAACCTAAATTCCACATTATTAAAAACCTTCTAATGAGTTGAATTGCTTGGAAAAATATTTTTTTGGATCAAAGTTTGAAGGATCATTCTCGGCCAGCCATGGCCGAGAGGTTCTCTCTCTAGTTCTTAGGTTTTCTAATTTTGTGAAGTGTTGAAATGAATTGATTTGTCATCAATTTTCCTTTTATATGGTGCCTAAGTGTTGGACACATGTCCCACTCATGGCTTGAGCCAATCAAATTTGGCCAAGCCATGTGTGGGACCCACTCGGCCACTAATGGCCTAATTAGTGAATAATTAAGTCTAAATCCCACTTTAATAATCTAATCATGGTTAATTAATCCCTAATCTCCAATAATATTTCTATTCTAAATAAAATTTATAAGCAACTTGTGATTAAAACAAAATCGAAGATTAAAAATCTCTACCCCGTATCCCAAAATGGTCTTGTCCTTAACTTGTCGCGATTAGCTTTAGAATGTCCCAATGTTTAAAAATACGGGATATAACATAGTCACACCTTGATATCTGATTCTCTTCCACTTTTAATATATGTACGTTGCAGCAGGTTTATATATATTAGCTTATCAATTAGAGAAACACATTGATGCATGTATTCACCATATCCAACAAGGTGAAACTATTATCTCTTGGCAGCGAGATTAATTTCCAAACAAAACAGCAACATGTAGTTATTCTCAAGAACAACATAGCGGGTTTTGATCTCCGCTTCAATCTAGTTGTTTTGTGTTTGCCGCGTTGTTTAATCCGGGCGTTCTTGAAAGTGGAGTAAGGTGGAAGAAAATAATTTCTTGGCATATAAGGTAAGAAGTATTCTATCCTAGGTATACTTAAATTCATCCCGATCATAGCTAAATTGTGAGATGGGAACTACGAAATTAATTGCGAGAAATCGGATAAGTTATTGAGTTAATATTGTAATTGTGCCCTGTTTTGAGGGTGATCTAAAGGTGGATTTAATTCTAGTTTGATATGAAATTGTTGGTATTGTTGTTGTTGGTATTGTGATTGATATTTTGGGTAAGTTGGAATCACGAGGATTATTAAATTTTTAGGGAAGATGCTGCTCGAATTTCGTTAGATTCCTAAGTAATTAAGGATTGGTTTGAAAGAGTATCTTAATTTGATTATTGGCATATTGGGTATTGTTTGTAGATTGGTGAAGGCCGGGACCTAAGTTTTGGTTAACTTGTAAAGCGACAAGGTATGTTAAGGCTATCCCTTTCTTTCATTTTGGCATGATCCTTTCCAAATACTCTATTCTTAGATAGTGTAGAGATATTTGTATCCTTGGCCTCCTATGTTTTATGTCCATAACTCCCAGAGACTTATTATACTAGCTTCTTATGTCACCAGAGGAGTTCAGAGTATCCTTTTCCGAGTCTTACATGCATTTATATATATTATATTATATATGGATCGGGCCGTACGTTCCTCGGTACTGTTATATTATAGATGGATCGGGCCGTACGTTCCTCGACACTATTATATTATTTATGGATCGGGCCGTATGTTCCTCGGCACTATTATATTATATATGGATCGGGACGTGCGTTCCTCGGCACTGTTATATTATATATGGATCGGGTCGTACGTTCCTCGGCACTATTATATTATCTATGGATCGGGCCATATATTCCTCGGCATAATTATATTATATATGGATCGGGCCGTAGGTTCCTCGGCACTATTATATTATATACGGATCGGGCTGTACGTTCCACAGCACTATCAGTTATATTATAACCTATGCCTATCATACGCCACAGACTCAGTTTCAGTCATATAGAGTTACGCAGATATTCTCAGATGTTAGCCATAGATGCATTCAAATATTGTGACTGGTTTTCATGATTCATCTGTACTTGATGTTCTTATGCCTTACATACTCGGTGCATTGTTCGTACTGACGCCCCTTTGCCTGGGGGCGCTGTGTTCATGCCACACAGTCCCAGATTCTTTTGTAGGTAAAAGTATTCATCTAGGATGGTTGGTTTTCAGCTAGATTGGCAAACTCCATTTTCTTCCTGGAGCAGTGCCGAGTCATTGTGGTTATCATATGTGTGTATGGGTACGTCGGGGCCTTGTCTCGACTCATATGATTCAGGTGTTTACTCTTAGAGACTTTGCAGACAGTGTCCTGTGGTTAGTATGTTGAGATGCCATGTGATGAGTAAACCGACCATGTAGGCCGATATGTCAGTTTGACTTACTCGGTTTTTGATTAATTGAGTATCGTTCGTAAATTTCTATGGTTTGACGGAAAGTACTTTATTATATTTCTGATTTTGTTTTCCAGTTTCATTATGTGAATGCCAGAGGGTTCGCTTAGCTCTAAGTAAGAGTTGGGTGCCCATCATGCCCTATCGGAATTGGGGTATGACAAATATAACGCTAAGTGAGTATTGAATCATCTACTTAACAAGAACAACAATTAGGGAAGAAAACCCAATTACTTCTACCATTTTCAAATGGTGAAACCATCATTTAGTGATGAACTTATTATAATTTCGATCCCAACAATCATACTATTCCAATTCATGGGTTTCTAATCGATTCAACCCCTTTCAAGCAGTTTTATGCTAAAGTTCTCATTTTTATTAGAACTCTGAAGTCTTAATATGAAATTACCCCCATTAATAATGTCACACCCTTAGTCCGATAGGGTGTGATGGGCACCCGACCCTTACCTAGGGCCGAGCGAACCCGCAGACTTTCGTAATACTCATAATCATACTGGGTCCACAAAACATGACACAAGTACATACTGAATTTTTTTTTGAAAACAAACATGCCTTTCATCTTATCAAATCAAATGAAATTCGTAATCAGAACAAATCTGCAACATAATGCATAATAATACATCGGCCTACATAGCCGTTTACAAAACTGACATATCATACACACGACACTGTCTGCAAAGTCTCTAACATAACTCCAGATGCCATATCACACATATGCTCTGACTCGGCAACGCTCCGGGAAAAATGGAGCTCGCCAATCCATCTGGAACATCTTCTGCTAACATCACCTACTCATCTGTGGGTACCTGCGCGGCATGAAACGCAGCCCCCGAAGAAAGGGGGTCAGTACGGAATATGTCACACCCTAATTTCCGATAGGGTATGATGGGCACCCGACCCTTACCTAGGGCCGAGCGAACCCGCTGACTAACGTAACACTCATGACCACACTGGGCCCACAAAACATAACGTACACACGTAATGAAAATTTTTCAGAAAACAAACATGCCTTTCGTTTTTTTTTTCAAACCAAATAAAATCTGCAATCGTATGAAAACTGTAATATAAGGCATAACAGTGCTTCGGCTTATATAGCCGCTTGCCAAACACATCGGTAGCATAATGCATACAAACACACCGGCTTACATAGCCGCTTACAAAACAGACCCGACATATCATACACTCGACACTGTCTGCAAAGTCTCTATCATAACCTCGAACACCATACAACGCACTCTGACTCGGCAGCACTCCGGAGGAAATGGAGCTCGCCAATCCAGCTGGAGCATCTTCTGCTAACATCACCTACTCATCTGTGGGTACCTGCGTGGCATGAAACGCGCGCCCCCGAAGAAAGGGGGTCACATTTAAATATGTCTCTACCGAGCATGTAAAGCATAGCATACATCAAACGAGGTCATAACCAAAGTAGGAAGTACAGAAAGTGAAGTCATAACAACCCAATTACCTAAGTACTTACGTCCAACACACACAAATTAAACATACTCATACCGAACCCATCATAATCTGTCATATGGAATGACATTAACCGATGTGGGATTTACCTCATCATCGGTGATCAAACTCATCATATCATCATACATCATCACATATCAAATACGGTCCATAGGACCCGACGGACAGAACGTGGTCGCCACCCTATCTGGCGCCACAACACAGCATAACACCAGAAGTTTCAAATCCCCGTATCCCCGAACACAACACATCATCACAACACATCATAAGCCATATCACAGCATAACTCCATAAACGGAACCCGCCCATGGCGAGGTCTCGGAACCGTAACACAAAGATAACACCCGAGTATATCATAGTGCGCACGATCACATACCGGCCGGGATCCGGTGAAAGAGGTAACACAGTAACGCACGAGCAGATCGTAAGTAACCACACACATATCGACACCATCACGGACTCAACCGAATGATCGAAACGACCCTTTTTTTTGAAAATCCAAAACCATCGTCAAATCAAGTTTTCTTCCGAATTTCGCCCGGGAACATGTCAAACCGAATTTTAGAAACCACAATTATGTATCAAAATCATGGGCATAAAATCCTTATTTCCAACTCGACAAATACATAAATAAATAGTCATAGTGAAGAAAATATTAGATTTTCCGAAAAATCCATAAAGGTAGCATAGAAAGGCCGCGGGCCCCACGGACGGGTGCCGACCCCCGCCCGAGCCCGACTACGAGGGGTAGGGGAGAGTGATGTCTTATGAACTTACATATTATGTTTTGGGGTGTTTCGAGGTCGTATGCAAAAGTTACGGACGTTCGTAGTTTCAAAGTCGTTTTGGAACAAGTCTCTTTTGAAAACAAGATTCTTTTGAAAATAGAACTCTTTTGAAACCTTAAAAGTTTAATTCTACAAAAGACATAAGGGTCATAACTCAACCGCGTTAAAGATACAAACATCAAGGAACTTATACGAATCGCTTACACAATTTTTCAAACTCAACCATATCAAGAACATACAAACCACACCGACCATACTAAGGATGCCACAGCACAAGCACATACGATTCACAAACCTACTTGAATTTTACGAATGGAATTACCCCGAGGCACATATCATGTCATACCTTAGTTCCGTCTAAGACATGCCAAAAAGAAGAAGAGGTAAGCTTCACATACAGGCTTGCTTCTAAGCTAATCCAACGTAAGTTCGTCTCTCTCAAAAATCTACAACAACATCAATAGGCATCGAACATTAGTCCAGTGCTAAAGGATCCAATTCCAAACCATTACTCTTTCTACGAAATTTTGGAAAGCACTTCCCCTATAACTTGGACGCCCCCGAGAATTTAACTCGGCCAAATCTTCAACAACAATACCAACAACCATTCCAACGACATTAATAAGTAATTTCAAACGCATTCTAACACTAACAAGTCATTTCCACATACTTCGACAACATTCCAATTATATTCAACTTAACTACATATTTCCAAACTAATATCAACGATCGCATACTCAAATAACAATTCAAACCTTTCAAACGCGATTCAAAAACATTTCCAACAATCCACAAAATTATTCCAAACAACCCAACCTAAACATAAGGCAACCCGAAACCTTTCAAACCCAAAGGAATATCAACAACACATTTCTTCCTTTCAAATTCATCAACTATACCAACAATTCACACATTGACAACATTATCTTCCACAAATTCATGAAACTATATTAAAATTTCTTAATGTTCTAAATCAGCCCATCAACGATTACAACACCAACTTGGCACATTAAGCTCTCATTTACATCATTGCATTCATGACGACGACAACCAAAACACACTAAATAAAACTTGTTCTTCACTTTCTTTCCACACTACACATGCACGGCCCAACCTCAACTCCAACACCTTATGAGTTTCAATCATTTTCTACACATCACAACAACATACAAACAAGCTATATACAATTAGTTCACTATCTCCATACAACACACACAACACACACACACACACACACAACACACTAACATCCATATATTCATGAATTCCATCCTTTTCTACGTACCACAACATGCACACATCACCCATAAAACATGCAAGAAAGGATAGAACCTCACCTCTTCCACTTGCTTCCAACTCTCGCTAAGCTTGTTCTTTGCAAAACGAGTGGTTCTCTTGTTCCATCAACTACTCCACGATAACAAGGACCTTCCAATTAGCATGAAAGCTTAGAGAAAACAATTTTTCATGGCAAATTTTTATGGGGCTGGTTGCCACCCTCTCCTAGCCGTTCTCCTCCTTCTTTTTTTCTCTCATTCTCTTGAACTTTCTAGGAGATAAAGTGAATGATGAAGATGACTTGATCATCTTTCTCTTTTCATATAATAGCCAACCATGTGGCCATGGCCCCCTCCCACATGGCCGGCCACATGGCTAGGAAAATCATGAATTTTGGCCAATTTTTCAAATAATGGCCAACTTTCCATAATTCATTTTTGGTCCCAAATTTTTCCAACTTTCATTCTCTAATTTTTCCTTATTCCAATCTTGCCCCTAACACTTCATATCCACAAAAGATGAATATGCATCTTATGCATTGAGACAAAATCAACAAAACTGAAAATTAAAAGTCTTATCCATACCTCGTCGCAACCAACTTAGAATACTCCGACATACGAAGTACGGGGTGTAACAGAATATGTACTGAGCATGTTAAGCATAGCATGCAGAAAACGAGATCATAACCAAAGTAGGGAGTACAGAAAGTGCACAATAGCGTAATACCCAATGTACTTGCATCCGAAACGCAAATCGTACATCGCAGGTACAAAAGACAAATATACAAACCGAATGCCAAAATGCTTATTTCCGAAATACAAATCATACATATACATACCGTAGCACATCGTCACATCATAACTTATCATAGGAGCCGACATTAACCGATGTGGGATTCGCCGAAACAATGTGGATCGGGCCTAAACCAAAGGTGTGGGATTGGCCTAAAAACGGGTGGGATTGGCCTAAACCAATGTGGGATTGGCCTAAACCAATGTGGAATTTTGCCTCATCATTGGGTTTGCCCCACCATTGGGTTTGCCCCACCACTGGGTTTGCCCCACCACTGGCTCTGATTCCAACTGATCATATCATCACATATCATATCAAATCATCATATATCATATCAGACTTCGTATCACATCATATTTTGAAATACACATCATACATATACACACAGTACCCGGCCGAAAGGGGCTCGGCGTACTGAACCCATCATACACCATAATCCATACACGATTCCCGGCCGAGAAGGGGCTCGGCGAACCGGACACATCATACTCCGGAAAACACATCATTTACAAACCGAGAAACCATACCGCACATAAATCCTTATTACCGACTCAATGTATCGATCAAACAAGCCCTCATTTAAAAGCCAAAACGGTATCAAATCAAGTTTCCTCCGAACGTCACTGCAGGAGCAGATCAAATAGAATTTCAGAAATCATAATTACGTACCAAAATCATATGCATAAAAATCCTTATTTCAGACTCAATAAACAAATAAGTAATCGTACTCGGGGGTCGGAAAGATAATCATATTAAGCTTTTTCCAAAAACAGGTCATTAGAACCAAACATAGAAAGTCGCGGGACCCACGGACGAGCGTCAACCCAATCCGGGCCCGCCTATGAAAGACATAGTCATTATACGTTATAGAATCATTTACGAGCATATCAAAGCCATCCGGTTCTGTCTGTGAAAGTTACGGACGTTTGTAGTTACAAAATTCTTTTGAAAACAGAACTTTTTATGCAACCCTTGAAACCAATCATACAAAAACATATAAACCATAGCTTGACCATATAAAAGTGCCAACATCAAGAAACAAATAAGCATCGTAAACATGCTCGGATTTTTCGAATAGAATTTCCCCCGAAGCTCACAATACATCATAACTTACTTGCGTCTAGGACATGCCAAAAGGAAAGAAGGGTAAGCTTTACATACCTTGTCCGCCCTCGAAGCTAGTCCTAACTCAAACTTCGGGCTCTCTAAGATCTACAAATACGTCATAATATGCCAAACATTAGCTAAAGGTATTTAGGACCCGATTCCAAACGAATATCAAATTCTACAGAAATTTGGGCAGCACTTCCCCTGTAATTACACCAACCCCGAGAATTCAACTAGGCCAAATCAACAATCACAACACCAACAACCAAACTAGAAACATCAATAATCAATTCAAAATGCATTCTAACATTTAATACTCTTTCAACATAGCCCAACGACATTCACTATTTTCAATTCAACGGCTTACCTTCAAGCCAACATCAACGCTTATACATTCAAATACTAGTCCGAACTCATACTAACAACATTCAAAGACATTAACATGTAAACAATTCACACAATATTTCAACCTTCCCAAATACCTCTCCAATTTACCCGAAAACATGCGCCCAAACCCGAGGACCACATCCATAATACATTTCTAACTTCCGAATCATAATTTGCACCAATAATCCACACTCTAACAATGTCATTCTCATAAATATAAAAATTACATTAAATGCACATAATTCTCCAAATCAGCCCGTAACCATTACAACATCAATTCAAATCATTAGACTTTCACTTTCACCATAAAATCCATAACGACGACAACTAAAATACTAAGCAACATTAATTCATTCTTGTCACATAAATGGCCTATATTCGGCCAACACCTCCCACATACATATGTTGATGATTCTCATTCTTTTCTCCATTCTACAACAATCACAACATGGTAACTAGACTTTAATTCATTGCTTCAACACAACACAACACACACACACTTACACGGCCATGCACTACACATGCAACCTCAACTCCAACATGCCATATTTCACAAATTTCCTCCATTTTAACGTACTACAACATGCATAAACCATTTATAACACATAAAACATGATTAAATCTTACCTTTCTTCCTTCAACTTCACAACTAGCTAGGGTTAGCTAGGATGAAAACTAGTGGTTTGATCATCCCAACGACACTTCCACGTTACTTAGGGACCTCAATTAGTGGATTTGCACCAAGAAATAATTTTTGGATGCATAATTTTTTACTTGAAAAATTGGAGGCTTGGCCGAGAGCCTCTCCAATGTTCATCCAAGGTTCTTGTTTTTTTCTAAGTATGAAATGAGAATGGATGACTTAGAGGTCATCTTTTAAGCTTCCACACAATTTACAAAGTGTCCATGGCCCTACACACATGTGTTGGACCAATTAAAATTGTCCACAAAGTGTGTGGGACCATTTCCAAGCCACATGGCCAACATGACAATTTTTCATGATTTGCCAACTTTTCATATTTCACCTTTGGTCCCAAATTTTCTCAAATGTTCCATGCCAACAAATTCATGAACAAATTAGGTCTTAAAACGAAATCGAAGGTCAAAAGTCCCGACTTCATATACCGGAATGATCTTGCCCCTAACTTATCATAGTTAACCCGGATTGTCCCAATGTACGAAATGCGGGATATAACAAATAACCACATTCTTATCCTAGAAAGTGATACTCTACACTTCTAGATGAATAGCCACCAATAAGATCAACAACCCATTCATTATTCGATGGTTTACTAAACGGGGTTTTAATCCTTTCCACAAAACCATTATCAGCCCACCTTATACATTAATGGAACTTAAAGATGACAATCGAATGAACAATAAAAGGGTTAAGACATAAGTTCAAAGAGAGTTTCACCCTAGCCTTAGAAATTATTTCCACTTTGTTGGGAAACTATATTTGGCATTATATGGGGAATGGCTTCCAAAAACAACCCGCTACCTCAACGTCGACCGGTCATCAAACATTCATGGTCTTCATCAGTAAAACCCCTTCGCTACGGCTGACCTCATTAAACCCAAAACTCGTGGCGGCGGTGTCACACCCCGACTTTACTAGGGTGTGATGGGCACCCGACCCCATATTTGGAGTCGAGCGAACCCGCTGACTCTTATTACATACATACTTTTTTTAGGATTCTTAGATTAATCAAAAATAGAATACATGGTAAAACTTCCAAAATCTTTTTGTCGTTTCTCAAATTAAACAATCCAGCAAGCATAAGGACTCGTAACATAATGTATAATAAAAGCACATTGGCTAGTGGAACCATTTTCCCGACACTCTAGACCCCACGACTGAAGAACGCAAAGTCTCTAAACGCAATCAGAAATCAAGCATCCAAGCTCTTGGCCGAACGTGCCCTACACCTCCGGAGGCAAACTTGAATTTTCTAGAGTTGAAATAATGAGAACATCTTCTATGCTAACCTCGCATATATATATATATAACACACAACCAAGAAGAGGGGCCACGTGCTTCTCAATCCTCCGAGTATGTAAAGCATGAATAGTAACATAGTAAGAAATGTACATATGAATAATATCCCTCCTTGCATGGCTAAAAATATATATATCACAAATATGTAATGTACACATGTGCCATCTGAGTGCTCCATGAAAAGACGGATATGCATGCGGGCCCACTTTCCACTATAAAACACTTTCTTCTCCAACAAGTCGAGAATAAACGGATCGTATCATATCATATCATATCATATCATGTCATGTCATGTCATACCATATCATAGCGCGAACTTGCGAATTCAAACAACACCGAAAAATGGCCTCGCCCACTTATCTCCGGATGATATAACGTACAAATGTGTGGCAATGAAAATGTGTTCCCTTCAGTTTCCTCATATATGCCCCTCCCCCACCCTAGGGTGGGGTATACACATATCATGTATCGCATGCAGGAGGGCCAAGGAAAATCATGTATCTATCGTAGTGACATAAGGTCGGAAACCTCCGATTACATTATGGAACAATCGGGATCGTCATGTCTCACCTTGAAGGAACAATAATCATTGAGACCAAAGAATCTTGTCATCAAGGGAAACCATATAAGGAAATGAAAGGTATCATTTTATATCCTTGATTTTAAAGTGGTCATTATCCAGAATAGGTTGAGGAATCAAGAAATGACTTAGCATTTTTCTATATTGTCATATTCATGGTGAGAACATATCATCGAAACTATCTGTCATAGACATTTTCTCATATTTGACTCATCGTTGTCATTAGAAATCACATTCATCGTTTAAGTCATAAAAGCTTTCAATCTCTTAAAACTTAGTTTTTGGAAAATATGGGCATCTTGGAAAACATTTACAACTTATTAGAAAGAAATTTTCACTTTAGAATTCTAGACTTGATAGAGGTGCCTACAAAAATTTTGGGACATTCCGACCCACTTATGAAAGTTGCATATATTCAAGCTACTTTTCCAATGAAACATAGAAAGTCTAATTCAATTCTATTGAATGAATAGTGGTCAAATTCAAACTTAGGTTTCTAGAGATAGAGTAGTCCCCGAGGCTAAGCTATCCAAACCTATTATGTATCAGACATGCCAAAGAAGGAAGAGTAAAGCCTTACATACCTTTTCCGCTTCTTACGCTATTCCAAATTCAAGTTCCAAATCCTCCAAAATCTACAATTTGGTCACATTTACCAAACATTAATTAGAGTCCTTAAGAATCCAAATCTTGAATCAACATTTGTCTACAGAAATTTCGGCAGCATTTCCCCTGTAAATGCGCCATCCCTGAGATTCTAACTCGGCCAATTTTAATCAACAACAATCCGAATTCAATGGGCCAAACTATCAATAATACCAACAATTATTCAATTCTATTCAATTCAATTCAATTCAATTCACATGACTTTCAAAACGATTCAATCAACATATTAATCATCCAACACCTTCCAACTCCAATAAAACCAATAACAATACATTTCCTTTTCTTCCAAATTCATGAACTCCACACTAACAACATCATATTAACAACACCACACTAACAACATTATCTCCCATGCATGCAAGAACATTACATTCAATTTACATAAGCTTCTAAAACAAGTCTCCAACTACTACAATTTCATTAAGATCATTAAGTTTTTACTAGCAACATAAAATCCAAATAGAATTAAATCACCATGGCTTGTCAAACCACCTATCATTCGACCACAATAACTATATGCATGTTTTCATAAGTTTTCATCCACTTCTATGCATTACAATAACAACCAAACTACTAGATAAAATCAACTCATTACATTCTATCAATCATGGCCCAAACCCTACCACAACCCATATACACACATTTCATGAACTTCATTCATTTCCACCTTCTACAATACTCACAATTCATCCATAAAACATGTAAAAGAAAGTTGAACACATGCCTCTTTCTACTTGTCTCCTTAAAGTCTCTAGGCCATGTTTTGCAAGAATGAATACTCTACTTGCTCCAACCACCATCTCATGTTAATAAGGACCTTTCAATTAGTAAAGAAGCTAGAAGAAACAATTTTTCTTGGCCAATTTCCCATGGCGCAATTTTGAGAGCCATGGCCGAACCCCTTTCTTTTCTTTCTTCTTCTTTCTTTTTTTTTTTTTCCTCTCTCCAAGGTTCTTGAATTGCAATGATGAATTGGTCTTCTCTTCCCATATATATATATTTAGTCCCTCCAATTATAAGTGTTACACCTTGAAAATTTCCCCTTAAGCGTACAGTGAATAGACTAATGAGGGGTACGATGTATACGAGGTTTGGGAAAGTAAGAACTAGTATGTGATGATGCCAATTAAGAATTTCAAAGGCATTAGACTCGAGGAAAGAAAGTTGTTAAGAGAAGCGAGACTTAAGTTAGTGTATCAGACGAGGATTTCGAGCATTGAGTTAATGATGTCCTAATGATGTCCCAAGAAAGAGTTATAACGTCCCTTCGAATGATATTGAAGTGTTGAACAAGTGTTAAGAAGGTTCCATAAGGATCGGAGATCAAACGAGTCGACGAAGCAAAACTCGAAGAGTGGGCAAACATACGGCCAATACCGGCCGTATAAAAAATTTCGGCCGTATGTCCAGCCGTAGATTTGACCCGAAAGGCATGAGGCACCGGACCAATTATACGGTCCAACATACGGTCGATGTTTATACGGACCGTATGTTGGTCCGTATATTCCCCGTCTGGCCGAATTCCATTTTATATAAGGGACCATCCTCCATTTTATTTTTCATTTTCCTTCATTCCTCCACAACACAAGAAGCCTCTAGAGTGTTCCAAACATTTCATCCATGAGAAAACCATAGAAATCTAAGATCAACAACAAGAAATCAAGAGAATCAAGTGAAGGAAACCCATTAAAAATCATCCAAGTCAAGAAATCCAAGGAGAGATGAACTAGGGTTTTGGTACTAAGGGTGAATCACCACTCCAAGCTTGTTCCTCTATTATTTAAGGTAAGTTTCATGACCCTTACATGCTATGTGAAGTATTTATAAGTTGAGATTCATGGATTGTAGAAGAGCACCACAAATGGGTCATCAAATGGATGAAAAATGTCATTATTGAATAATAGTTGGCTTGAATCATGGAAATGAATATGTTGATGATATAAATACGTTATAAATGGCTTATAGAACATGAAATAAGCATTGAATACGAAAGAATGCGACGATGGATTTTTAGTCACAATTATGGAAAATTGAGGTGAATTATGAAATGCGAATCATATGAATGAATGACGATTGTTGTTAGCGATATTGTGATGATCATTATGAATGTTGGGAGTTGATATGAAATATGGTTGAAAGTAGTATAAACAAAGGAGATGCTGCCCAAATTTCTATAGCTTAGAGAGCATGTTTTCCCGATTATATAACTAATGTCGATACGAATTCCATTGAAGGTATACGAGTGCATTTAAGGAGCACAAGCGAGCAATAGAATAGTAAAGCGGCAAAGGTATGTGAGGCAAATCCTTTTCTTCCTAAGGCATGAGTCCTATGGCATGAAATTCTTCTTTTTACTATAAATGTTCCACCTCCAAGAAAGTTAAGAGTCCTCTCTCATGAATAGTTATGCGAGATAAGGAATATAAGATGAATACGATTGGATGATAGTAAGCTAAAGTCTAGAAATGTCATAGCCTACGATATGATGCTCCTAAGGAGTGAGTGATGTAATATATGTAATCTAATGATATTGATCACTATGTCCACTTACCTTATGCTTGTTCCTTCAAGGTGAGGAAGAATACTTATGAATGCTCAAAATGACATCGGGGGTCCACGACCTTACGTCACCCCGATGAAGTATGATTATCTATGAGTCTCTATGTATGTATTGCTATAAGCTTTATGATAAGCATGTTATGATGAGTTATGATAAATGCATTATGATGAGCATATAATGAGCATGTTGTAATGAGCATATGATGATATCACACCGCGCCTATACGGCGGGCGGCAAATATATACACCATGGCCAAATGGCATGGGCGCCACTAGTGGATAAAGCATGAGATGGTACCCCGGACGCGGGAGGCCTGGATGCGGGCTAATATTATTGATGTCACACCGCACCTAAATGGTCGGGCAAAGCTTATACACTTATGCATACATGACATGATGATGTTTATGAGAGTGAGTTTACATGCACTATTTCTTTTATGATACGATCGATTCTGATTGCTCCTTATTTTATGCCTCCTCGCTTATTGATGCTTCATTATTGTTTATGCTTCACATACTCGTACAATATTCGTACCGACGTCCTTTCTTCGGACGCTCGTGTTCATGCCCATGTAGACAGGAGGTGATCCGGATCACAGGAGCTAGCGGTCGATTTGAGAGCACTCCATATTCCTCGGGAGGTGCTGCTGCATCTATTCTTTTGGTACATATGTTTGTATATTCCTATTTTGGGCATGACGGGGTCTCGTCCCGTCCCGTATGTCTAGTATTCTAAGAGAGGCTCGTAGATACGAAAGTGTGGGTAGTCCGGGGTCCCATGGCTTGTATGTATATGCATGTATATATTATTTTGATAGCCGAAGGGCTTATGTTTATAAAAGTTAATGTATTTCAGAAAAAGACAGTTTTATATGATTATGGGCATCTAGTATGAATAATAGCAGATAAGCAGGTAAGTGAGTGGTGTTCGGTGGTTAGCTCCGGATACCCGTCGCGGCCCGTGGCTTGGGTCGTGACAATAAGATAGCCGCATACTCCCCCTTCTCCTTTATTCTAGAATTTTCTTTAAAAAAACCAAGGTGAACAATTGTCTTACCATGCAAGCTTGATCCATACATATATTTATAATTACATGGTTCATGAAAGGGTGGGACCCACTCACACATACACACACATGCACGGCCAAAGTGGCCCTTTCAAGACTTTTCTTGAACATTTGTGAAATTTCCGTTTTGCCCCTAGCCTTTTACAATATTACCATACTAATAATATTCATAAATAATACTCATAACCAACTTGCTCATTAATATAATTTTGGAAACGGTCTTGCCCTTGCCCTTGACATTCCTCGACTATCTCGAAATATTCGAACGTACAAAGTACGGCTATAACAAAGTGACTTATTGCAAGAATTTCCATCCAACCAGTGAGCTCTGGTTTTCCACTGTGTTTCCACCCAAAATCCCAACATCAATCTGAGGCCCTACAGATATAAACTAAACATGCACATTAATGTAAACACATGCTATGGACTCACCTGTGGCCTCGAAAGTCCCAACAGAGGTCAAATTTCCTAAGTCACCCCCAACAGAAATAGTCAAGTTTTAAAACAAGCGCACAAATAAATTTAAGGTCTATTATTTACGAATTCGAGCTCTTTAAGTTATCGCTAGACTCTCTCCAAGTTTTGAAAAGGAACTAGCAGGGGTGAAATGGTCAAAAGGTCTTGTTTGCAGGATAGTCATGACCCGTGGGGGACCCATGGTGTCTATATACCACTCTTTTCGGAACAAACCTCGAATCACGAGTTCACAAATATGTCACATCCTCACCCCCTGTCAAATGTGCCTTATACATATCACAAGATAGGCCACATCCTCATCCCCTATCAGATGTGCCTTATATATATATATATATGCAGTATACAAGATGAGTACTAAAAATATGGTTCAAGTATAGAAACCCCAATTTGGAACATCAACACAGATTTAAGCATGAGGAATGAGAATAAATGCATAACACTCAACCATGGAATAAATCAACTAACCAGTTTAATCAGCATAGAGAGTCTATGTGTCACGGCCCGACTAGGGGCCATGACGGGTATCCGGAGCTCACTACCGAGCACCACTCATTTTGCTACTCATACTTATCCTTCATTCATTTATTATTCTCATACTTCTAGTCATAAGAAAACCCATTATCACTTCTAATAACATATCTAATTGCATGTACATGAGCCTCTCGGGCTATCAAAATAATATATATAATATACAACAGGGTCATCATGGGACATCCATGTCACGACCCAACCGGAGGGCCGCGACGGGCACCCAATGCTAACCCACCCGGGCACCTCTCATCATACTTCCACATTTACATCTAGGTGAGCCACATAGCTAAATCATACTTTCCATCCATCAATCATACTAATCCCATTAGACAACAATACATTTATATCATCGTTTACATCTATGCCCATATCAATGTACATAAGTCGACGAGGCTAACAAAATAATATCCAAAATATAGGCCGACAAGGCCAAACATGTTATACCCCGTACTTTGTACGTTGGAATATTCTAAGCCGGTTGCGACAAGTTAAGGACAAGGTTGTAATTTCTTCCGATTTTGTTAAAAGTGCATAAGTTGCATATTCATCTTTTTATTGGTATGGAATGTTAGGGGTTGTATATCCCGTACTTTTTGTACATTGGAACAATCCAGATTAATTCTGATAAGTTAAGGACAAAACTATTCCGGGATACAAAGTCGGGATTTTTGACCTTCGATTTTATTTTGAGACATAAGTTGTTCATGAATTTGTTGGTATGGAACAATTAGGAAAATTTGGGATCAAAAGTGATAAAATTCGAAGTTGGAAATCATCCATTTCCCATGTGTGGCCGTGTAAGTGTGGGTGTTGGCCCACACAAATTGTGTTCAATTTTAATTGGAACAACACATGGTGTGGGCCAAGGGACCCTTGAATAAGTCTTGCATTAGTTAAAAGATGACTTCTAAGTCATCCTTACCATTTCAACACTTAGAAAAAAAAATAGAACAAGAAGTTGAAGAGCAAGAAGCTCTCGGCCAAAGCTCCTAGAAATTGAAGTTCATTTCAAGCCCTTCCAAAATTATTTTGTTGATGCAAACTCACTATTTTGAGGTCCCTAAGTAGCGTGGAAGTGTCGTTGGAGCGATCAACCCGCTAGTTTTCATCATTGGAAACCCTAGCCTATTGTGGAATTGAAGAGGAAAGGTAAAAGATTTG
>NW_026717618.1:0-12076 GCF_029784015.1 Lycium ferocissimum | reverse complement strand
TTTAAAAATTTTTTGTTTTTGAGTTTTATTTTATTAATTGGTGCTTAATATTATATTTTTACTTTGTAGAAATAAAAGCGGTGTGAAAAAAAAATTAGGTGAAAGAAATTGAATTAAAGTGGAAAGAAAAAGAAAAGAAAGAAAGTTAAGGAGACAAGGAATAGTGGCTTAATGTTTTGGTCATTATTGCCAATGATTAGTGGCTATTAATGTGACTAGAAATGTAACAGCTAAAAACCGAAAAACCGAACTACCGATAACCAAATCAAACCTAAAAAACCGACATTTATTTGGTTTGATTTAGTTTGCTTTTTAAATTTAAAAACGACTATATTTGGTTTGGTTTTGTTTGAAGTCTAAAAAATCGAAAAAAACCGAAGGAGCCGACTTTATATATACATATTTTAAAAATTAAATTTGTATATATATGTGTGTATTTTTAATTTTTTTATGAAAAAATTACAATTTATATTGGGTTTTTATACTCTTGTTGATCTTGCTTTTGAACATTTTTACCTGCGATTAACCTTCGTTGGAATTCTTTAAATTTTCTTTTTTTCAAATTTGTGGTCTTTAAATTTTGCCCTTCATATGTGGGGTCTTTAAATTTTCAGCTCTTTACTTGGAAAAGATGGCCGAATACATGAAGGTCTGGATTAACCCCCGGCCGCATAAAATAAAAAAATAATTTACTTAAGGCAGATTAGAAATTATCTGCCGATCAAAGATACAATCTTAAGAAAAGTTAAAGTTATGATCCCAAGATAACTAAACGTCATTCCCTCGAGACAAAGTCGCATAAGATTTTAGTTAAATATAAAAACAATTGGGCAAGATACAAAATTTAAACTTTCATTATAAGGCAAACTTTTTTTTTTGTCAGAAATATTTTTATTCCATTCAAAAAACTTTGGACAAGACAAAGTTAAAGTGACGCCGATATGGTAAATTCCACACTCACTAACTCAGTATAAGTCAAACTAGGAGCAACTATTACATTAAAAAAAAAAAACGATTCGATCAACTACAGCTACTTAGATAGCAATTATAAAGAAGAAAAGAGTCACTTGCCAAGTTTGCTCATTGGATGTGGAATATGTTGTGCAATCTCTGCACCAAAAAGTCTATCGTAAGAATCCAGATTGTCGAAGAGGTTTTCTTCTCTCAACCAATGCCACTAGCATACCAAAATGCAGAAGTATAATGAAGCGATACGATTTGTGTCTAGCAATGTGTGAGATCCATTTGATTTCATTTTGCGATTTTTATTCTTCTATGAATGTGTACCTACCATACCAACAATCATCACAAATCCTTTTGTGATGGAGCATTCAAAATAAAGATGGGAAAATGTTTCTTGGGTGCCTACGTACATGCAATCAAAGCGGCACTTCAATGCCAATTTAAGTCTATCAACAATCGCTAACTACTTTGTATTGCCGAAGACGAAGTGCGAATTTGTATCCGGGATGGACATTTGGTTAGCGCATAATACTTCTTTCCATGTAACTTTGGTTTATATGCTTGAAAAAATACATATATATGCTTCAAGGCAAAGTTTGCATTTCATATATAAGATATACCCCAAATAAATTGTAAACTTTGGGGTTTTTTCCCCATGGGGCTATTTTTAAAGAAAAATTTTAGGGATTAAAAAATTTAAGGAATTTTCAAAGATTCGAACGCATACTTTTGGTCCAAAGGCTAAGATCGGGGCCGTTTTAATCTTCACGGTTTTTTGGATAATAAATTTAAACCCTGCAATTTTTTTTTAAATTTTGACGGGGGTTTAACCAAAAACCCGGGGGTTTTTGGGGGCAAAATTTAAAAATTTAATTTAAAAGGGGCAAAAAAGAAAGTGCAATTTTGTTTTAAAAAAATTGGGTCAAAAATTTTAAAGGACTTCTAAAAAAAGGCCCATCTTATAGGACCCCAAAATAAATTTAAACAAAAAGGGACTTCTGGAGGGGAAAAACTCACCACTCACTCACAACATTTACCGCGTTTCACGTTTGTATTCTCAACCACCTTTCAAGGAATTATTAAATTTAGGCAGTATCCTGTGACTTAAATCGTATAATTTAATCTCTTATCACTAGTATCTTTTGAGCATATTATTCTTTGTATTGTTAGTTTCTTATTTTTATTCTTTCACTTACAATGGGTGATTTAGAAATTAATTTCACGGTCGTAGGCGAGAAAAGATTATGCCATTTTAGAAGCTTGGTGCTGCGGCAGCTCATTTTGGAGACGATGAAACACTAGGGTTTGGTGATCGCGAGGTGTTAGTGGACCATTAATTTCATTCTTGTCACCAAAAAGAACAAGTATCCCTGGTTTGGTGACCTTAAAAGCAGTGAAAGATGTGTTTGTGAGTGGTTTGTTCTGTTGGCAACCCATACAACTGTTGTTGCTACGAGGAAGAATTTGCTTGTACCATATCCCAAATAGTGACTACAAGGTGTTTAAAACCGACAAAAACCGAAAAAACCGATAAAAACCGACAAACCGAATAGTAAAAACCGATATAGTTTGGTTTGGTTTGGTTTGACAATTTGAATAACCATTTCAATTGGTTTGGTTATTTTTTAAATAAAACCGATCCAAACCGAACCGGTGAGCACCCCTAAATGTGACGAGGAGGATAAATTGAAAGCAAAGAGAAGTACAAACAAAGGGCTTGGGTAGACGCATCCAATTTGATCGTAATTTGAACTGACCGGGCGTTGATATTTACTTCTTCCTATTTAGTTTTGGACCTGGTTATTTTATCTGGCTTTTTTCTATACCTATAAATATTCCATAAGTCACAATTTTACATAACTTTGGATGGCTTGAAACCCTTAGTTCATAACTTTAGACTTAGAGAGCTTGGAGCGCCGTGGAGGCCGTATTTGCTGGTGGTTTTATCTTCTCTTCTCCGTAATACTTATTTTGATATTTTTATTCGGATGATTTGTTATTTTCCTCCATGTCTATGTGAGCTAAACTCTTTAGTTCTGTGTGGTTTCGACACAAACATGAAAGTTGATGTTTGATTATCGTTTCTATCTATTAAATTTTCATATTTTTGGGTTGCTTATTTATTCGTGCTTAATTGTTTAATTACTTGATCACTAATTTAACACTATCGTAGTGCGGGGAATTGGACTTGAGAAAGGGAATTCACGCCGTAATAAGAATAAATAGAGTTTGTTCGTTTTATTAGTTTATTGCCGAGGATGAGATATAACCTTTAGCCTTACTTAGTTGAATACGGAGAAATAAATGCGTTGCTCGTTACCTCTCGACGATACATAGAGATATAGGCGTTATAGTAGCATCTGCTGTGCTCGTGAGTAGTTCGAGAGAATATCGCCAAAGTTATAATTAACCCGTCAACTAGTAACCCATAGGTAGAACGATATGAAGACTCAAATCGGATTGTTAGTGGTCATAACCTTAGATCTATCTCTTCTCAGATAAAAATCGACTTTCTTAGTTGAAGTTCATTATTTATTTTATTTTATTTTTAGTTAGTTAATAATTATATCTTGAGATTTTACTTCTTGTTTAGATAATTAGCATTAGTTTAATTTGATAAATAGTTAATTATAAGTCTCTGTGGGATCGATATCTGGACTTAAAAAATCCTATATTACTTGTACGACCACGTATACTTGCGTGTTTTGAAACACACATGAACTACAAAAATAGCTCATTGATGTAATTAATACAAGGGTGAAAATGAGAAAAAGCACCCAATTTTTATCTTGAATAAAACAACAAATATTTATAAGAAGAACTACAAATATTTTGAGGCAGAGTATTAGACTTGTATGTATGAGATTCATCCGCGATGTATGAATATATTGGCACTTCCTTTAATTTCATGTCAATATATTTCAACATTCGAACTATAATTAATTTGTTTTGATTATTGTTAAAACATAATTTATATTAGACATTTAAACCAAACTTTGGAAAAACTTTCATACGTGTTCTGGTATCAATTAGATAGATAAATTAACCATATAACATATGTAACCTCTTTTAATTATAAACATCAACTTCAATTGGGACAAGGCGAAGTTTCTGAATTTAGTCGAGGGTAATGTGTATAATTAGAGGTTGATTTGAGGATGCAATGAACAACACTTCTACCCTACAAAGGTTGGAGATGGAGTGGGCTAATATTTTACATTTTATCACCCCAAACCCCACTTATGGGATTACATTAGGTATGTTGTTATTGTTGTTATCGCGTATCTATGTAATGAATGACTTGAGAATACACACATAGACTTTAAGGAGAAAACATTTAATAGGAACACTTTAATTATCATGCATTCAATTAAGCCGTACGTAGTTTGAGTGTCTAAATAAAATACTGTAATAAATTTAAGAGACCGTGGATGTATATCCGCCCTTTACTTCAGTTTTAAAACGACTGGTTAATGGGAAATGAAAAATAAAACGAGTTTAGATTTTGGTCAATCTTGGAAGGAAGTTGATAGAGTTTCAATGTCTGGGCAAATTTCATGGGTGGTATCTAAACTTTGTTACTAAATTTCGGTGATTGGTATAATAGTACTTTTCATTATACAATATAAATATATAGGTTATAGGTATATGTAATTACAAAATAAAGTTTAGATACTTATGTGAAGATAATATTAATTTGGATAACACCCATAAAATTTGTACTTCAATGTCCCATGACCGAACAGATTGAAGTTAGTTTCACATTGATAAAGAAAGAGCACAATAGCAAGAATCAGATGCTGTTGAGATTTGTTCTCATCTCTGGGATTATACAAAATTACAAGGTATTAACTCCAAATGCAGCAAAAAAAAGACATTTTTTTTGTTAAATGGGGGATACTACCGATATATTAAATACCTACACACTAGTTACATGAGCTTTATGGCATGAAAGCCATTTAGTTGTCCAAAAGAACCACCCCCATGGGTGGCACAAAAAGGTACAGACCTTTCAAGACAGTTCCACATTTATTACAAGGTTGGAGGTACTTTAATATTTTCATTTTCTCAAAAATCTGCTGCTTCCCTCCTCCTTGGCCAAAAGGTCCGCCACCTTGTTTTGCTCCATGAAGCTATGCCATAACTTGTTTTTATGCAAAGAAAACAAGCACATACTCCTCCGTCTCAACTTATGTGGTGTAGTTTTGATTGGGCACGGCGTGACAAGGAATAAAAGACTTTTGAATTTTGTGGTCTAAAACAAGTCAAAGATATTTGTGTGGTTATAAACCATCTCGTTAAACATAAAAAGGTAAATATTAAAGTTAATGTTATAAAATAATAAAGCAAGCAAGAATAATATTGTAGACAAAGAGAGAAGAGAGGAGAGTTTTTATTTCTCTTGAAGGGATTAATTTACAATGGAGAAGAACCTCTATATTTATAGGGAAAAAGTGACTTGATCCCAAAGTCACTAACCCTAATATTTCTCCTAGAGATAGACATCCATAATAATAAATAATATTTATAACACTCCCCCTTGGATGTCTATTTGATAGATAATGTGCCTCGTTAAAACCTTACTAGAAAAAACCCAGTGGGAAAAAATCTAGTGAAGGAAAAAGAGTACACATTTCTAATAATACGCATTTGGTTGCCTCATTAAAAACCTTATAAGGAAAAACCCAGTGGGACAAAAACCTTGAAAGGAAAAAGAAAGTACAACGCGTATTAACTCCCCACGAGAGAACTTCAATCCAAAACTTGAATCTTCACATCTTCACTCTTTGCACTATAGACTTGGTTGCAGTTGGTAGAGACTTGGTGAATAAATCAGTCATATTATCGCTCGAACAAATCACTTACATGTTGATATTACCATTCTTCTGGAGCTCGTGTGTGAAGAACAACTTTGATGCCTTGTGCTTTTATGAATCCTCTCTTTAGTTGGGCTATGTTTGCTGCTGCATCTTCAGTCTTTGGATAGAGTTGCATTGGTATATGATATTATTGAAATCACTGCAAGTGTATTCCTGACTTGCTTTATAAACAGATGCTATCTTTATATGACTTGACTGTCATGTAGAACAACATCGTATGACTATAATCCTCCATAGTCATAGCAAAATATATAAATGAATCAATTGCATAAAGATATGGCACTTCAGGACCAAAAAATTCTGCAAGTTTCTCATTTCAACTTTTTTCAATAGATAATCTATTTCTTTTGAAAACTCTTCAAGAGTTTCAATTATTCTCAAGTCATCAACTTGCACTAACCAATATATAACATTTTGATTTTCACAAAGACGTAAGGATAAATAGAGTCATTTGTGCCCTTAGTCGAGAAATATTCATTAAGGTGATAAAATCGCGTTCACCTTGCTTAACTTAATTCATATAAGAATTATGAACAAATTTCTACAACTTGTATATGCTTCAGGCACTTAAAATTCTTCAGGAATTTTCATATAATTTTGTCAAATAATGCATATAGGCTGTGACAACATCTATTTCTATTTAAATATGTGACATCTTCTGGTGTCTGGACAACATGTCCAATAAGCTTTACACTTACCAACATGCGTCATTTCACTTGATAATAATTTCTACGTTAGCATGCTATAATAGACGTAGAATTTAGATCCTCATAATATTTTACAATATTGCGCTATATTGTACCAAAGATATCGTCGACGATATATTATCTTGTATCGGTTTGCAATAGGACATAACTTATTGAGATCTCATCACTTCCATTATTTTTAGGTACCTAACCTCTCATAAGGTTTCATGAAGTGTTATGTCGTAGGCTCTTCAAGAGCACATTGCCTCCTTATAATGATCATTGATCATTTGCTCCTCTTTCTTTTCAATGATTATTGCATTTGGAACCGATTAGTCTACCACGCTTCATGCATGCTATAGACTCGTCCTTCGGACATGAATTTAATAGGAGCATTTTAACGTACCGAAGTTAGAAATTAATTTTGGGTCAAGAAATGCTTCTAGCATTTGAGTTGAATTATCCTTTAAATGAGGATCATACTAATGATAATTCATAACATATTCCTCAACTTCTTATTCTCTCCCCCTTATGTTAGAAAAACTAACATATATTCCATCTTCTTTGGGGGAATCCATCTTTGTGCATCATGGTAGATTAATTAATCATATACCACACATAAAAACTATTAGATGGAAATATATGGTTCCTAACCCTGAATCAATTATGAGGTGAGAATTTATCATAATTCAGCACATGAAGCATTGTTCTCATAAGCAATGGTTTAGCTTTTAATCGGAGGCATTCAATGCCAAACCAACTTGGATATAAACTAGCATTCACAAGATGAATTATCTTGATTACATAATCGAAAATTGCGCTCTCAACTTAATCATTTTTGAGCAAGTAACTTTGCATATGTCAAACTCGCGGTTGACAATAAACGCATATGTGACTTGTCTTATCGATGCATCTATTTAAGACATCACATAATAGGAACGGAATTTTGTATTCACCTTTTATATTTTTTCAGAATTTAGGGATTCAATCCCAACATTAGCCAGTATAATCCACTTATCATGAGAACAAGCAACAAAAATAAATTCTTGAAGAATCTTCTGGTTCTTCAATTTATGTCGAATATTCAATCTGCACATCATATTTGAATCGGGTGGCCAAATTGCTCATGCCAACTAATAAAATTATTTATAATAGTAAACTTCAGGTTTACCATGCCATGTGCTATTTCTTAGTAAACTTCTGATTTACTATGACATGAATTGGCTTTTGTATCAGTAAACTTCAGGTTTACCGTAACATGTGATTTCATCATGCTTATATTTGTATAATACAATTTGGAGAGTAAAGAGGGGTAACCTTTCACAGATATATTTCTTACCCATTATGATGTTGAAGATATTTAATCCTCCAATCATTTATAGCTTCACTATGATAGCCATTTACTTTAGTAAACTTCGGGTTTACTACAACTTGTGTTTCAATCATAACAATTTCTTATATTATGATATAGGATGAATGAATAATAATAAATAAACTCTTCGGGAGCTTTTGATTTATTTTTCACAATCGATATTGTTTGTACACTACTATCATGATTCATGTAAACAAATAATTAGGCTTCTTAAAGACCTTGATCATTAATTTTGTAATATCGAATATTACTTAGACATGTATCGGGTAGCATGAAAGAAATTTTATTCAGACTCTGTTGGTAGTATCATGAATCATCCAAAAATAGTTACCTCCAAAAATCATCTCCTTCAACACGTGAGGTGTTTTTCTCCTCCAGAAGTACCACCAAATGTGTTGCATGTAACACAAAGAAGATCTTTTTAGATACATTATGCACAAAACAGGCACTGTGCTATCAAGAATATGCTGCCATCTAAATTTGCAGCAACACTACTCTTACAAGCAAAATATTATTCCAGAAAGAAGGGCCACAGAGAAAGGCAATGAGTTCCCTGAGGAAGGTTCCATATTCATACACATCACATACTGTCAAGCGGTTATGTATGCCAACAAGGGCTTGATTGTTATCTCTCAAATAGTTTTAGAGTCTTACTACTTCGGGAGTAACTTTCATATTTACTATTTCAAGAGTAATTTCCAGGGTCTTACTACTTTGGAAATTATTTTAAAATTTTACTACTGCCGGAGTAAATTTTGAAGTTTTACTACTTCGAGAGTAAATTTCAAAGTTTAACTACTTCAGGAGTAAACCATAGAATACTTCTTCTAAACCATAGAATACTTCTTCTCAATTATTCTAGCTCTCCATAATCAAATGCACGTCTGTATTTATTAGCTTTACTAAATATTGTCATATTCACTTCAGGGAATGGATTTATATATGTTGTATTTATTTATAGTTCTATTCTTCAGGAATAGAACATAATCATCTGAACGTACATTAACCACATCAAATTATAATAGCTTAGAACCTCTTTTAAGATGTTGCTACTTCAGGAGCAAATCGAGGCATGTATATAGAGATAAATATTACCACTTCTGATGGTTATAGACATAAATAAATTTATTCATAACGTGACTTAAGAAATATTGTCACTTCTGATAATCACATGCATAAATATAAAATTATCAAGTAAAAACATGATTTAAATATTGTAAATATTGAATGTCTGAGTCATTGCACTTTCACCTTCCACGGGAGTAATTAAATCTTCATGATTAACATGAATGAATACAAATAGTAGATGTATCTAACAGAACCCTTAAGCAACTCATTATAAGGGGAAATATTGTATCTAACAGAACCTTTAAGCAACTCATCATAAGGGGAAATATTGAAGTCCTTGACATGCAGTAACATAATATTAAGGGCGTACCTGGCTGCCAAAGTGTAAAACAAACTTGAAAACTGATTAAAAACAAACTGTGATGGCCGCAAATATGCGGCTGCCATATCCCTTGTACTGGGTCATCCTTCTTATAATTAGCTATATTTATTTATTTGCATCTTTACCTAAAGATGCAATATTTCACCCTTTTTAAAAAAAATATACTTTACAATTCAAAGCTTTGTAATTGCTAGGTAGCGGACAGAAAAACACTCGGCAGTTTTACCGCCTCTGATGGTTATAAACCTAAATGAATTTAACTATTACGAGATTTATGAAATAAAACGGAGTGTAAATCCATACCTGAATTTGATGAACTATGCAAGCAAGAAGCTTTGGATCACCAATTTAGCAAACATATGCTATTTACGTATAAAAAAAATTGACATAGAATCCTAAATTTTATGTCAAGTGGTACGGTATATATAGCAGTAAAGCAACGTATGTTTGTGGCTTCTAAACATATGTTTGTCGCTTCTCCTTTTCGTATGATATATAATATATATGGTTGTATACATCATAAAAAAAAAAAATTAAAAAAAAACAGAGAAACGAAAAATTCCTCTCAACCTTCCGTATTACTAAGATAACAAGCATCGCCTTTTATACAACAAATACAATTCTAGCCAGTTCTTTTTTTTTTTTCTTCAAATTAGAAGTGTTCCTTCAAGTCTTTGGAACGCATGTGTAATGGGTTAATCGACAGCTCATAAACAGATCTTTCTATAATACTTACCTAAAATGGCAGATAAGTTCACAAGTTCTACTCAATATGATGGAGGGTTAAACTATATCTCACTAGTATGCCTAGTTCAACCAATTATTGCATATTACTTCTAGTTTTAAAATAAAACAGTATATATAGATTATGCATTGTCCACCATATTTTGATACCCATTGAGTAGTTGTCTACGGTAACTAACCAAATTCTAGATTAATTAAATATTATTTGACCATTAGTGTTCATCGTGGTATTTCATGTCGTGGTAATAAGAGTTATCCAGAGAAAGTCATATATCATATTAAATGTGAGAAACTTGAGCAGATTCATAAAATAGTATAAACAAATGGACATGTACCTGGATCGGAGAAGAAATTATCCAACTCTTGCAAGAAGAAGGTAACACTCAGTTGAAGCAGATATCTAAATTGGTTAGTATGACAGTCATTGATAACGTGTTATAAAATAACAAAGCAAGTAATAATATTATAGACAAAGAATAGGTTATAGAGAGAGTTTTATTTCTCTAAGGGATTAATTTACAAATGGAGAAGAACCCCTATATTTATGGAAAAAGTGATTTGATCCCAAAGTCACTAACCCTAATATTTCTCCTGTAGATAGACATCCATAATAATAAATAATATTTATAACAGCTTAAATTGTTATAAATAAAAAAATGCGTCATTCTTTCTGAATCCACTAAAAAGAAAGTGTTTCCTATAAATTGGGACGGAGGAGTAATATAGTAGCATTAACTAGCCAAAAGTGAACAAGTTAATCATTCATCAAAGAGAGAGAGAGAGAGATGTTCAAAGCTCCCAATTGATAAATATATCAATGAATCTGCAACACTGGAGATGTCCCTGAGATCTTGGAGGAAATATATAAGGTTGAGAAAATTGGCAGTATGTTGGTAACTGAGGTTCCAAAACTGTAACGTTGTGACTTACATATCAGCCACCGTTTATATACTTAAAAAGATATTTCCACCGCCTCAAGTGGGTCCCAAAGAGACTGCCTGTGCTGTCTCACGAAAATGTGAATATCTCCATTTCAGTGTACATTATATGTTAGAGGCAAAATTTAAATTTAAATTGTCGTTTTTTATTATCATGTGAATCTATTGCACTTTTGAAACCATGAGTTTAAGGAATATGTACACAATCAAACCATGAATAAAATAATTACTTTTGATAATGGTAATTGACATAAAACTATCACAACTTAGAATTCAATGATAACCTAAAGAAATCTTTCGATATATATATCCTTTAAGAATTCAGTAGTTGATGCATTAGGAAACTCCTAAGTAACGAGTTTAAAAGTGTAAAACAAAATATTGATCAAACAAAAAGTGAAACAAGAACGACAAATAATCTAAAAAAAAAAAAAAAAAGTGAAAGTATTCTTAGATAATATTATGTGAGCGTACCAGGCCAATAGGAAGGGATAGTCGACACCAATTTTGGGACCCCAGTTACCAACAAACTACCATCTTCTTTTCTGCTCTAACTCTTGACTTAATAACACAACTAGTTGTTCTTGTTGCACACAAATTAGATCTGAATCTGATTCCTTTTATACAAGTGTTAAGAGACATACTCTTTTAAAAAAGAAAAGTACATGATATATGATTGTACTACTAGTACTATCACCTTCCCATGTGAAGGAAATAAGGAATATTACCCCTTTGGATTAGAAAAGTTGTTAGAAAATAATCATTTAAAAGAATAATTTTATGTAATCCGGTTATAGCACATCATTGACTTTATCTTTTATGTTATCAAATATAATTGAGATTACTGTAGATAGTTTACGTCTTCTTGTAGATAATTTTAACCTGATGACGTAAAGAGAAAGCAAAAGAATTAGAAATCAAGTTAAAAAAAGAATTGGAAAAATAATCTTAAACTACTTTCCCCTTTCCATATTTTTGGGTTTATATTTAAAACCCCCCTTAAAAAAACCTACCCCTAAAAAAAAGGGTATTTTCTTAATACC
>NW_026717617.1:0-14894 GCF_029784015.1 Lycium ferocissimum | reverse complement strand
CACGGTGGGGGCCAAACAAGTACAACTTAATTATAAAAGATGACTCAAGTCATTTAAACCTCATTCTACACTTAGCAAAAAAATAAGAAGTTGAAGAACAACAACTAGCACCTTCGGCCAAGAACAAGAAAATTGAAGTCCAATTCTAGGTTATAGCCTTATTTCGTACGTTCTCGGACGTCAGGATAATGTTGAAGAAAACAAGGCCAAGACCATGTTCTAAAATAAATTTAGTGGCTCGAGTCGTTGGGAATGTTATTTATGGATATTGGTATTGTGGAAATATTGAGAAAGGCTAAGGGCAAGAAGATAAATTCAGCAAATGGGCCGCGAAAATAACGTGGAAGTTGTTAGGACAAAATGGTAATAATAAGGAAAGTCGAGGGGTAAAATAGTAATTTCACCAAGTACTAGAAAAAGTCTTGAAAAGGGGAAAAGTATAAATGGAGAGGGACCAAAGTGTATTAAGGAAGACACTTGGTTCTTTGACCAAGTAAGAGAATTCAAGAAAAAGAAAAGAAAAATCAAGAAAAAAGAAGAAAAGTCTAGAAAGAGGGAAGGAAGATATATGACCATAAAGTGGGGGACTAGGTGCAAATTATGAAAAGATGACTTATTCATCTCTTATATAAGAGTTGGAGAGGAAGAAAGAAAAGAAAACAAAGAGGAAAAAAAAAAGAGACTAGGCTATCGCCCACCATGGAAAAGAAGAAAAAAATTTGAAGCCATGGATATTAATTGCCAAAAATTATTCTCTTCAAGTATTCTAAGTAATGGAGGTCCCCTTTAACATGAGATGATTGTTGGAGCAAGAAGAAGACATATTCTTGCAAGTTACAAATTCTAGTCAAGTGGGGAATTGAGGAAAGAGGTAAGAGTTTATGTTCTTATACATGCTTTGGATGATTATGTATATTGTAGTATGCAAAGTGAATGAAATTTATGAGGTTGTTGTGGGAGCTTGGCGTCGTGTGGTGTGTGTTGTGTTGCATGAAAGAATGAATTAATTTATGTAGTGTTATAATTATTGTTGTTATGTATTTTATGACGAAATGATGAAACGTACGAAATTGTGATGTTGGTGGTTGTGTGGCCGTGAGATGGCATTGTGGTATGCATGCATGGTTAATGGAACAATGATTCAATGATTCTATTTAGTGTTTTGGTTGTTGTTGTAATGTAAAGACAAGGATGGAAATTCATGAAAAATATGCATGTGTGTGTATGGCCGAATAGAATAGTGTATGTGTAGAAAAATGGATTGAATTTATTTAATGATTTGGAAGATTGAAAAGAGGGTCATGGATTAAATTTTAAAGAAGGAAGTATGTCGTTGTTGTTTCATTGAAGTTAGAAGGTCTCGAAAAGTAGTAGGTTGATTGAGTTGTTGGAATATCATGTAAAATAAATATAAATGGCTTGTTGTATTGTTGGCAAGATTGTTGAATTATTGTTAGTTTGGCCGGGTTGAATTCCCGGATTGCTATTGTTGATTAAAATGAGCCGAGTTGATTTTGGGCATGGTATATTTACAGGGGAAGTGCTGCCGAAATTTCGGTAGCCAAGTTCATTTAAGAATCCAACTCTAAAGGCTTCTAATCAAGGCTTGGTAACAGACTAAATTGAGATTTTATGGATTTTGCAACGCGAATTTGAGAGGCCAAGGGGAGTGGCAAGAGGTATGTAAGACCTTACTTTCTTTCTTTGGCATGTCCTAGACGTATAGGCTTTGATTTCGCGCCTGGGACTTCCCTAATTCTAGAAATCCGAGATTTAAAAATAGTTACTATTCATTCAGTGGCATTGAACCAAAAGTGCTTGAATAGTGAAAGAAAGGTCGAAATACCCTAGGACTTGCAAGAATACGACCCGATCACTCTAAGACTTCCATAAGCAACATTATGAAATGTATTATACGTAAATTGTGTACGCCGCCTCATTCGACCGAGGCGGGCCCACTATTCCCAAATCCCTTCTTATTGTTACATTAAGCTTATTTCCATGCTATAGCTAATAAAAGTTTTTGGTTATCGTTCCTACTATCAAACTAGTAGTTGTTTTAACTAAACCTTCGATCCCAACGCATGATTTTCTTCTCTAAAAAAGTTTACCGTTGTTTTTCCAAAATACTCAATTTTTTTCTTTAAAAAAAAATCAAGCTTTATAACATCGAAAGTCTCTACTAACTAAAACGACTACCATAGTTCTATAAGTGATAATAATGATGAATAAGAAAGGTATATGACGATAATAGCCAAGGCTATGGTTTTCAATGGCTATGACGATGTCAAAAAAAAATGAGAATGGTACTATGATGACTATGACGAGAATGATCTTATGTCTAAAGGTTCCAAAAGTACATGAAATGCTACACTATGATTCTATTCCATGTTTATTCATAATGTTGACCTCCAATGATTGTCTCGCCTTACTACTAGTTCCTTCAAGATGAGATAAAGCGGCCATGGTTATTTCATAATAAAATCGGAGGTTACCGACCTTACGTCACTCCGATAGCGTTATAGCTTTCATGGCTCCCATGCATGCCGTTTATGTGATAATGTATATAATACACGATATTGATGAATGTATGTGTATATATTGTATATGTGGGGAATGGGGAGGCAACCGTGTCCACCGATTCGAGGCCTGGCTTATCATCCCGACGCGGGATGCCGGACGCGGGATACGGGAGCCGCACGCGCGTGTTTGTGTGATATATATATATATATACTATGATATATTTGGGACACCGTCGGGGAGGGGGGAGAGCCGATGAATTCGGCGTACGTACCGCAAGCAAAAAGTACCGTTTTCTCGAAAAGTATCCGTTTTCTATGTACAAAAACAAGAAACACCGTGTTCGAAAAAGAAAAAGAAAAGGCTAGGTACGTATGGCTTCCGCCCGAGTGGCACTCACATGTACAAAGTTACTCCTTATCCTATGCTACCGTCTATGTTTCCATACGAAGCTATTGCTCGCACGCAGTATCGTTTTACACGTGATATGTTCCATATGTATGTACCATGAGCTTCCCATGATATATCTCGTATGTACAGAATACTCTCTTTACATGATATACTCTACAGCTCTTACTATGTTGTTACTGTTCATGTCTTACATACTCAGTACATTGCTCGTACTGACCCCTCTTCTTCGGGGGCTGCGTTCATGCCACGCAGGTACACTCAGACGGATAGAAGATACAAGATCTTAAAGTGAAGTTGGCAAGCTCCATTTGGCTCCGGAGTGTAGCCGAGTCATAGCACACGTGCCGGGGTTTCTCGATTATGTTTAGAGACTTTGCGTACGCAGTCGTGGGTAGCAGGTCGGTCCGTCAATGGCTTATAGGCCAATGCGTTAGTTTGTATTATGATATGCGTTGTGTACAGTGCACATTTTATTTGTTTTAAAAGCAACAAGAGAGCCTTACTATGTGTACCTGACTTAGAAAAAAAATTTATGCATGAAGTGAGCGTCAGAGGGTTCGCTCGGCCCTAGGTAAGGGTCGGGTGCCCATCACACCCTGATCAGTATTAGGGTGTGACATTTAGCCATCCCAAAAATATTTCTTTGATTCAAATTCACTCATTGGAGGTCCCTAAGTAACGTGAAAGTGTTGTTGGAGCGATCAAACCGCTAGTTTTCATCCTAGCTACCCCTAGCCTATTTGTGAAGTTGAAGAAGAAAGGTGAGATTTAATCATGTTTTATGTGTTATAAATGTTGTATGCATGTTGTAGTATGCTAAAATGGATGAAATTCATGAAAGATGGTAGGTTGGAGTTGAGCCGTGTGTGTGTGATGTATGGCCGTGTGTGTGTGTTGTGTTGTGTAGGAGTAATGAGTTAAATTTTAGCTTGCATGTTTTAATTGTTGTAGAGTGAAGAGATGGGTGAGAATCATCAAGATATGTGGGTGTAGTGTTGGCCGAATATAGGTCATATTATATGACAAGAATGGATTAATTCTATTTGGAATTTTTAATGTTGTCGTTATGAATTCTATGTTGGAAATGAGAGTTTAATGACTCAAGATTGATATTGTAATTGTATGGGCTGATTTGAAGGTTATTGTGCATTTGATGTAATTTGTATATTTATAAGAATGACATTGTTAGAATGTGGATTGTTGGTGCAAATCATGATTTGGAAGTGAGGAATGGGTTATAGTTGTGTTCTCGGGTTTGGGGTCAAGTTTTCGGGTAACTTGGAGCAATTGTTGGACTGTTGGGAATGTTGTATGAATTGTTTGAAATGTCTTTGAATATTGTTGGTATGGGTTCGGGTTAGTATTTGAATGTATAAGCGTCGATATTGGCTTGAAGGTAAGCCGTTGAATTGAATATATTGAAAGTTGTTGAATGATGTAAAAGAGAGTTACTAATGTTATATTGCCTTTCGGATTGATTATTGATGTTTCTAGGTTGGTTGTTGATGTTGTTGTTGTTGATTTGGCTGAGTTAAATTCTCGGGGTTGGTCTATTTACGGGAAATGCGCCAGATTTCTGTAGAATTAAGTGTTAGTTTGGAATTAAATGCCTAAATGTCTATAGCTAATGTTTGGCATATCATGACGTTGTGTAGATCTTGGGGAGTCCGAGACGTAGGTTGACATTAGCTTGAGTTTGGAGTAGCTTTGAGAGCGTTTGAGGTATGTAAAGCTCAACCCTTTCTTCTTTTGGCATGCCTTAGTTACAAATAGGCTATGACACGAGCCTCGAGGAAATTCTATTCTCGCAATCTGAGCATGTTTATGACTCTTATTGGTCTCTTGGAATTCGTATGCTTGATGTGATGAAATATTGGCCCTTATGTCTTTGGAAAATTTAGTTTTCAAATGTTGCATAAAAAGTTCTGTTTTTAAAAGAGTTCCGTAACTACGAACGCCCGTATCTTTCACAGAAAGGCTCGGATTGCCTCAATATGCTCGTAGGAGGTTGTATGGCGTACGATGAGTATATTTTCCATAGGCGGGCCCGGCTCGGGTCAACACCCGTCCGTGGGTCCCGCGACTCTTCATTTAGTAATCCTGACGACTTTTGAAGAATTTGATTTGGTTATTATTCTGATTTCTAAGTATGGTCATTTTACTTATCATTTGTGTCTATTATAATGATTTTATACATATGGTTACTCACGACTCTGCTCGTGCATTCTGTTGTATCTTTCGCCGAGTCCCGGGCCGGTTCTGTTGTCGTGCACACTTTGTTATACTCCGGTGTTATGCTGTGTTTATGGTTCACCGAGCCTCTCGCTAGAGGGCCGAGTTCCGCTTACATTTGGTGTCATGCTGTGTATGGCGTTATGCTGTGTTATGATGTGTGACGGGGATACGGATATTTGAAACTTTCTGGTGTTATGCTGTGTTATGGCGCCGATGACGGGCGGGCGACCATATTTTCTGAGCCCTATGCATGATTTGTATTTTGAAAATAAATATTTTGATATTTTGGAAATGTATTTACTTTCTGTACTTCTGTTTCGATTATGACTCGTATTCGTTTACTACATTTTCTCGCTTTGCATACTCGCACTTATTTCGCATCGACCCCTTTTTTCTCGGGGTCGCGTTTCATGCCCGTGCAGTGTACGCACAATTTTGTGATCCGCCGCCCAGGACACCCTTTTCGTCGTTTTGGGAGTGCTCCCCTTATTCCTCGAGCCCACATTTTGGTATACATTCGCTCGTTGCATTTGTATATATTTGTTCGGGGGCACGGCGGGGGCCCGTCCCGTCATATGATTCTGTTGGTCTGTTTAGAGGTATGTAGACGTATATGTGGGTTAGGCCTATTCTGTACAGGTGTGTTTGTATGATATATGTTTTGGGCGATCCCATTCGCCGTAGCAGGCTTATCGGCTTGCATTTGTACATGTTTTGGGCCGTTGCGCCATTTGATAGCCTTGTCGGCTTCTGATATATACATGGTTGTGTTTGAGATGAGTTTGCGACAGTTTGATATAATCTGAGGCAGTGTTTGATATTTGTGTCCGTATAAGCTATCTGTATGTGATTCGGATTAGTGATTGTGTTTGGGTGCCCAGCTCGGGCACTAGTCACGGCCTACGGGGTTGGGTCGTGACACTCTCGATCAACTATACCTTTTATCGACTCGTCAATTTCCCAATTTCTAATCAATTCAAGTTCATCGATACTATAATCAATCCTTGAATCCACCCCCATCGAATACCACATAATCATAAATCTTGGAAGATAACCGAATTATTCCTGGAGATAGGATCCTACCACACACTCTGCACATTAGAGTTTCCTTAACGCTTACCACTTTAAACTAAACACTCTCTAAACCCCGCATATCATGTAACAGTCTTACTAATATCCTCATGTATCTCACTGAAGCATCCTTTCCCAAATTTCCTTACTCAATTTCTGAAATATTATCCGGAACTTAACTCAGTTAACCTATCATCGATCTATCATTTCAAGTATCCACGTTTACTAATCCCTTACTCAATCTTTAACATTACTAGTCTTCAAAGAATCACCTCTTACCTCAATTATCGAATCTGAACCCCTATAACAACTCGCACGCCAATCCCTTTTATTTAATCACATATGCCGAGGAATAACACCACTAGTAGAGGGATCTAGCTAATTTTACACAATGAATACAAGGTTCCCAACATTAGTCCACTACCGACCTCTATTAGTCTATGACATAACCGAACATACTAGCTCATCCATAAACTCTCATGCCAACTCTACACTGTACAATCGTAACCAAGCTCTCATATCACTAACTCTTGTTTTAACGATTTCCTCTCTGCCCTTAACCTCGAAGACACTAATTAGCCTTATTGTTCACACCCCTTACTATACGTCATGATATAATGTCCCTGCAGTCCATACACAACTCAAGTACCCATAAGTCATTTCAAATCACGCTTATCACTATCAACCAACAACCACTCAAGTCCACTCTATCCTCTAAGCTAATCATCCATCTAAGCCAAACGAACCATAAAACGATATCAATATTTCTCCTCAAATCTAAGTGAAACAACCAGTAACTCCACAAGTCATTAACTCATATTTGAAGTCATTTCCATCAGTCGATTACTAACTCCTCAGAAGTATACAACCCAGTCAATTTACCGATCAAACCATGTGCCCATAGCATTCACTTAATAAACGAGTAGTCCTTTAACATCAATGAGCTTATATCAAGAATAACCTTTAGCACCAGTCGTAACCGTATCCTTACAACTATGTCAGACACTAATTTTTCCCTTCCCAATCTCACGAAAAGCACTCATGTCCAAGATATTCTATGAAGTCACACTTCGGTACGCGCTTTTCACAAAAGTCTTCATTCATGTCCTTGTTGTCAACTTCTTTTCTTTATTATACGCGGTCACAATACGTTGCCCAATTCGATGGTCATTACCGAACTTACACTTGTTCCCATATACTGAAGTCTAATACTCTACCGCTGCTAAATTGTTGACCCGCCATTGGTACACCAGTTTCATGCACACCATCATAAAGCCTTGACGAAGCTGAAGTCAACCGATCATATCACCGAGCAACCCACTATTGTTAAGCCATCAATGCACTTGTCACTTCCGAGCAACCCAACACTGAAACATGGAGATCATGTAACCCTCTGAACTATCTTTCCCATTTCTCATGAACCCCCACAATAAACGAGTCTAATCGCGACTCCACATAACAACCGAGTCTAATCGCGACTCTACACAATCGAATCCTTAGGCCATACTAGAGACTGAACTGGATCACGAGTCCGAATAAGGATAACACATCTCGTACCATTCCACAAAACGTCATAGATCGACCATTCGCATAAGAATTTGAGGACGAGTTTCCACCCTCCGTGGGTGATCAAGATAAGAAAGTCCAGATACCAATTGAAATTGACTAGATACCGATTTGAATGAAGTCGCACGAGAGAATGAAAGAATTGGAAGTTTCCTAAATGTCTTATAGCCTCTCATAGATAAGTACGGAGCTCATCGTACCGATCCACAAGACTCTACTAGACACGCTCTTGTATTATAGACCGAGTAACCTAGGGCTCTGATACCAACTTGTCACGACCCAATTTCACTAAGTCGTGCGGGCACCTACCTTTCTCACCTCGGTAGGCGAACCCTTAACTCAACATTCATAATTAATAGAAAACAATGAAAGAAATAAAATAGCGAAAGCCTCACAAATAGAATGTCGATAAGAAAATGCGAAAGTAATGAAATCCGCCCAAAGATCCGTCCGGTCATACAAAAGCATCTAATAAATACTACAAGTATGAATCATAATAATACATAAGTAGTCTCAAAGATCATGTCTCAGAACATAAGTAAAGACCTAATGATAGAAAGAGTCATCGGCAGCGAACGTTCTCATGCTCACCCTAAAGGACACCAATCAGCCATCCTCGAATATCAGTAACGAGGAGTAGAAGTCGATCTCACCTGGTACTCTGCATTCATAAAAGAATGCAGCAAGTGTAGGTCAGTACAAACAACAAGTACTGGTAGGTATCACAGGCCGACTAAGACTAGCTAACGTACATAAAGACAACAAAGCAAGATAAACACATAAACCAAGAAGTACGGGTCAACACGAATCTATATCCATAGAGCAAGTCATCTCCTATGTTATAGCATCTAAACCCAATTGTGCCAAGTCTCAGTATAATCAATCCGAACCAGTACATCACAATAGTAACACAACGAGTCATCACCTATGTTACAGCATCTAAGCCCAACTGTGCCAAGTCTCAAAGATAATCAATTCGAACCAGTACATCACAATAGTATAACAATAAATCATAGGAATATCACATGAAGTCAAATGATACAATGCAATACAATAATATATGAGTGTGAATGCAATGCATATGAATCGTACATATGTACTTCAATAATGGAACATCACATCTCGGCAGCACAACCCTTGGGGGATCCGCGAAGTCCATGTACCTCACGATCCCAGCAACAACCTCAAAGAATCGCTACCTCACGATTCCGGTAACAACCTCAGCAATCGCTAGCAGCACTCATCCTCTATTCCGGGATAAACATCGAACATCGATCCTCATGTCACTCTTATCCAACTGGCCCCAGCTCATAATAGTGTTTCCTTGTGTATCATCAATTTATCGACAATATATCATAAAGGAGGAGAATGCGTGCAATGTATGAGTTCAATGTCAATAATCAAATCAATCTCAACAGTACCACACATGGTCCGCAAGTAATATCAATAGTAAGGCTACACAATAAGCCGCAATGGAATCACAATTCTCAACAGTACTTCCTAGGGCACACAAGTAACATCAATGATAAGGCTACACAATAAGCCACAATAGAATCACAATTCTCAACAGTACCTCCCAAGGCACACAAGTAATATCAATGATAATGCTACACAATAAGCCACAATGGAATCACTATACTTATCTTAATATCAATCAAGTAAAGTACCACAGTATCATAGCCATGATATATCTCTAATCATCAATATCTGATGTCTCAACGTGGCAATGACCCAATAAGTAAATAGAACAAGATAAGTCAACAACGCAATGGGGTGGCTAGCCCCCAAATCACACAACAAGGCCCAACCTAGATAATACCAACCCAACTTTATACCAAAAGGTTTACATGTATTCTCCGACAATATCAACTAAACATACGCTTTGCTAATCGAAGTCTCACCATAAGATAAAGCATAACCTATCTGGAAGGCCGAATAACAAAGTCTCCACTAATCAAACCTTAGTCTTCCCTTTCCTTTGAGCATCGAGATAATGAAAGTCTAAACAAATCTGAATCAAGGAATTAGAATCAAGAAGAACATCGATCAAACCTTACTTCTATTCAAGACCTAAATCCCCAACCTATAGAATGGTTTTTAAGAACTAGAAGGGTGGGATTAGGAATCTAAAGGTTCCAACATGAAATTAAAGCTCTAGGTGATCAATTCCCATCAATATCAAGCTAGAATAACCAACAATTTACTTAAATTCAGATTCTAGGCAAAACCCCTAAATTTAGGCTTAAACCCTAACTTCCAATCCCATAAATTAGCCACTAATTAGGAAGAATTTATGAAATAAAGGATTCTAATCATCAATTCCTTGCTTAAAGAAGCTAACCCAACTAATAAATCAAGATTACAAAGCCTAGAAGAAGAACTCATTAAACCCTCTTTTAAATCATCAATCTCTTAATGAACTATTATGATAATGGAATCCTAAGGTGGTAAAGAAATCATGGAATGGAAAGGAAAATAAAGGAACTTACCACCATGTTTCCCCCCCAAGAATGCCTTGAAATGCTCGTAACAACCCAGTTTTTTCGGAATAGGAATGAATGAGGAACTTAGGGCTTTCAACCCTCATTTAATGAAATAAACTCCTCACACCCCGCTTTCACTTTTAATTTGCACATGCGACCGGCTTCAGCGGCACCGTTGCCGTCCATACACCGCCTGCAAATGCGGGCTCCCGGCTTGGGTCCCTACGGCGTCGCTCTGCCGGCGGCGTGTCACGACCCAAACCGATGGCCGTAAATAAGGCCCGACCACCATCGTCTGGCACTCCTATGCTTGCATTTACTTCTCACTGACTATCCCGAGCCCATACACAATCTGTAACTAAGCGGTACTGTCTCCCGAACAATTAACATAAAAGACAACACGTACTGGGGGGTCATGGCCAACACATACATATAAACATAAATATCAAGAGTAACAGCGCAAGACGATCTGGCCGCTTCATATATCTCGTACAACAAAATAAGTGCCGATGAGGTTGCATAACAACACGACTACATATCACCGTCTACGTGCCTCTATGGAGTACAAAGCAGACAAGGAGGACAGACAAGACCTGCCGTACCCATATATGTACGTAACCGAATAGCATACCAAAAGGGGTGTAGCTCCGGATCAATGGAGCGTCATGGACCGTTGAGGGGAGTGTCCTATCGTTTGTGATCGTCCGGCTACCCTGATCCGCGGGCATGAACGCGACGTCCACGAAGCGGACGTCGGTATGAGTAATGTATTGAGTATGTATGCATGAATGATAACATGATAATATGTACGGCCAACATAAACAACAACATAATAAGGAAATATGGAAAATATAAGAAAAAGGTATGATCAGAATCGTCATTTTCTTAAGGCGGAATCACGCATGCTCACTTTTACCTTCAAAACATATCACCCATACATAACAACTGTACCGAATCATCTAACATCATTAGCCTAAGCGTCCCGGCCTCCCGCGTCCGGCAATCATCTCACGCCGCCCACTAGTGTGCCGCCCGTGCCATATATGACACGGTGTTATTATCATCATCCATAAGCCGCCCACCACGCCCGCCGTAATGGTGCTGCTCGGCCATATAGGCACGGTGTAATCATCCATAAGCCGCCCACTATGCCCAGCGTAGTGGTGCTGCCTGGCCGTATAGGTGCGGTGTAATCATCACAACATAACCATGCATAAGAGCCCAAACAAAAGTTATAACTCCATCGGAGTGACGTAAGGTCGGTAACCTCCGATTGTATTATGGAATAATTATGATCGTCGTGTCTCACCTTGAAGGGACGAGCATTACAAGGTGAGAGTATCAATGAAGAATAACATCAAGGGAAAATATAGAGTAAGATGATAAATATCATAAAGCGTCAATTCATACACTTTGGAGCTTTTAGAAATAGAGTCATCGTCAATGAATAAAATTAACAAAATCAAGAAATAGCTCAATCATAACTTGAGACTTTTAAACATAAAATCATCATTATCACAATCATCATAGAGATGTGCTTATCTTTGACATCACCCTTATCATTGTAAAAAACACATGTCCATCGTTGTTGTCATAAGAGCTCTGCATCATAAATCTCCGTTTGGAAAATACGGACATTTTGGAAAACATTTATGGATTATCGTGAAAGTCATGCCTTGAATCATGAACTTCTAACGTTTAGAAACAAGGAGGTTATGGAAATATTTATGGAATCAAACATAGGAATCATGCCTTTGAAAGAAAGGGACGAGCCTTAACATACCTTTCGGTCGCCTTAGTCGTTCAACGTTTATCCTTCCAAGCTCGTAAATCTACATATAAACCATTCATACTATTATTAGGATCAATGTCATACGATCATCTTAAGCCTTCAATTTAATTTCGTTTAAAATCTGCCGAAATTCAGGCAGCACCTCCCCTGTTTATATGCCTAGCCCGAAATCACAATCCAACAACCAACAATAACAATAACAATACCAACATCCATAACATCATTTCCAACACCAAAGTATTCCATAGAACAGCCCACACGCTATTTTCCAACTTCCATAACTAATCAACTCAATATACAATTATTTAGCGACTTTATTTCCGTAAATAAGCCTTAAATAATACCAAAACAGAAAGATTCATACCTTTTTTATTGTTAAGACAGCAATATCCTCAATATCCATGCTAAAATCCGCCGCAAAACAATACTAGAATCACAACCATGCGTTACCCGGACCTAAATCACTACTCCGCTACTTGAAAATTGCTCACTTTTTGTATCTCTCTCTCTCTCTTCAATTTCTGGGCTAAAATCTGGTGATAAAAGAGGGTTATTACCCTTTTTATAAGGGTCAAATTCGGGTCGGGTTCACTGTAGTATTTTACTGTAGCAACACTGTAGCAAGTCGGTACTGTAGCAGTACTATAGCACGCGTTTCTGCTTTGTCAGCTAAATTTGTAACATCCATAATTCTCTACTCCGATGTCCTATCGACGAGTGATTTGTTGCGTTGGAAGCTAGACTAGACGAACTTCATTTTATGCTTTGTTTTACCTTAAAACATTTCATATGCTAAGAGATATTCGTCCCCCAAATTGGACCAAAATTTTCACACAAAACATTACCCATCCTTTCTCCGAAGTCGTACTACTTCGTTTCTTCCACTCATTTCCTTATAAAACCTTCCGGTATATCTTATATACATCCTTCACTTATTAAATATACTTAATAATGCTTGCTCCTTATATTTCAAAGTGGTTTTACTTAACCCTAACTCAACGTACTTATGTTTCAAATTTGATAAGTGCTCTTCGAAGATACGGGTGTAACGAGCGGTGAGTGATTGAAGTGATACACTGCCGCGGTGTTACGTGTCTTTCACAAACTCAACCCAAATGCACATTTATCACCCCGTGCCATCTCGCTACACATGCCATATATGCAGACGTACATAAAAACACGCTACGAATGCACTCGTGGCCTTAAAATTCTCAATGGAGGTCTCGTTGACCGAGTTAACCCCTGATACCTCGACATCAACTTCCCAACCCAAGTCTCAAAATGCACCGGAGTGCATTCGGAACCAAACTAGATATACACAAGAGTTCTAAATGACCATCTAGACATCTCAAAATCGACGGATTCTCAAAAAAGGTCCGTTTATCCAAAAGTCAACTTTGAGTCAACTCTCTTTCGCTTTAAGCTCAATTTTCCCTAAAAGTCACCTAAATCAAATCCAAACACCTCAGGAAGCGCATCAACAGTTCCCGCGGGTCAAATATGAGCTAATAAAGCTCAAAAAAGGATCAAAAGGGTTAGAAACGCAATAACGATCAAACGGGTCGTTACAGTCATAAATCACATTCCGGACCTAATAGAGCCGACGAAACATCAAAAAAGACACGTTTACCCCCGTTGTTGACTTTGGTCAAACTTCTTCCTTTTTTTTAACTTAGGAGCTTCTAATTTTTCTAAAATTGGTCTGAAACTCACTGATCACCTCGAGGATTGTGCCACCTGTCCCCGCAAGTCATAAATACTGAGATGAAACTATGAAAATGGTATTTTTAGGGAAAACATGTCCAAAAGCTCAAAACGACCTAGCGGGTCGTTACACCATCTACCACTTAAACACATGTTCGTCCTGGGGTAAAGAAGAGTACCAACGTTGTCTACCAGCCAAAGAATCGTCGTCATAAACCTCATGAAAGCCTCCATAAGTAAGAATAACGCGATAACACCACTTGTTCACTTTATCAGTCAAAATATCCTTTAACTAAGATCAAAGACCTAAATTTCCATTTTCTACATCTTAAACTTCTTTCACAGCTGATCCTCATATATTTGGACTGACTCTGCTCGAATATTCTGATTTTGATTATAACCACACCTCTGATCGCAATTTGTTAATTCTACAAATCCCGCCATTGACATCCCAGTGCTTTAGTTGTAGGCACAATTTATTACCAAACTTGTACTTGTCACGACCCAAATCACTTGTCGTGCAGGAACCCATACACTCCCCCCCTCGTGTGGGTGAACCCTTTCCTTCCCAACATACAATCTATCAATGCAGAAGAATAATATAAGTGCTAATAAGTCTAAAATATCATATAAAAGTAATAAGTGCGGAAATACATAAACTGCCCAAGGCATCTGATCTGTATCAGTACAAGAGCTACTACTCACTACATAAGTCCAAATTAATAAGTACAAATATCTGAAAATTTCCATACAAGGCTCGTACATGATAAGGAATACTGTCCGAAAAATAAAAGACAAATCTAATGAGGAATGAAAACTCGGGCTACAGATCTGGCAATGGCTTACCCTAAGTCTTCAAGGGAACTGCCTCGGGGATTACCCACGAGGGCCTAGCGTGGATCTTATCTCAAACTCTACACCCTAAAAAAGAGTGTAAGAAGGTTGCTTCAGTACAAACAACACGTATTGAGTAGGCATAATAGGCCGACAACAGTTAGTTCACATATATAAAAGAAAGAAATTAATAAATAGGCAAGTAAACAATCAAAAATGGTTACTAAGCAAATACAAGTCATCTCATGGTAATAAGAACCACAATATATCTTTGTAAT